>NC_135497.1:186642108-186727108 GCF_052857255.1 Amblyomma americanum
TAATACTTCCCTATCGATTTCACACCACGAATAATAAAAGAGATGGAAACATTCCTCTATGCTTTCTTTGGATTCAATCAATGTTGGCTTCCTTGATATCTTGCTCTACAAAGTAGACATGGGAAACGTTTTTCTGTAGAAGGGATCGAAGCAAAGCCCACGCGGTTTAAAGAATCGGGCGTCGTGTTCGTTCCATTTAGCTGAGGGAGGCAAACGCTACAGGCGTACTCCGACGGTTGCACCGCATCGATATTTTCGCATGCCACCTGAAGTGCCTTGTCTGCGTATCGCACCAGATCACACGCCGCGAATAAAGAGTTTTGGAGGTGACGGGACGGGACGGGACGGGACGGGGGGGGGGGGGGGGGCTTTTGTGGTTTTGGTTGCAGACCCACTGGCGCTCGATAGGACCCGCCACACGGCAGCGTGTCCTAAATAACGATAACATAAAAAATAGAGAACTTGTAAAAATATTAACGGAGTATTATTGTTGTAAGCCAAGCTACTACAGACGGGAGAGTCTATCCGTGCCAACGGTAAGGAACCAAGTACGAGGTGAGCAGCACTAGAGACCTCAATCGTTTTCTGTGTGTGTAAAAATTTTGTAAAATTTTGACTGTGGTAGAATAAAGAAACTCAAACTCTCGCGTGTCTTTTAAATGAAGAGGCGTAGGTGAATAAAGGAAATTTAAAACGAAGACGTTTAATTCGCGAAATGAAAAGATTGGAGCCTCTTCCTTCAGAAAATGCACAGCGCGAACACTCCGTGCATCTCTCGAAGTAAGCGCCCAATATCGTCTCCGGTCGCAACCAACTCAAACTGGCCCCGCGGGCACAATTTGTTACGGTATATTTAGCGCTCGATCTCTCATTCCTCATACGGCATTCAGAAGATTAAAGAGGAGACCTGAGTGATCATTCAAGAAGCTTTCATAGCTGCAGATATTCGCTCCATTAATTTTTTTTTTTTTACAGTAATGCCATTCCGGGCCAGAATTATGCGTGGGAAAACAAGACTGGAGAAATTGGAGCAACTCTTGATCGAAACACGATTGCTAGGATAGAGTTGGCGGCGAAGCATTATTTGCCTCAGCAGCGACATGAAAGTGCAGTGGCGTTCATGTTGTATTGCATCCACACAATTAACAACGTTAAAATAGTTGTCGCAGCCACATTAACAAATTTCGTTATTATATTTATTTAGTGATACTGCAATGTCAGAAAGCAATCTCCCAAAGTGGTGCAGCTGAATAAAAACAACAACTGACATGAAATCCCTAAAATGAAAGCCGGAAAAACATTAATAAACTCAAAAAGGCGTACAGCCCGCAACAGTCCCAAGTGGAAAGCGAGAAAGGAGTCAAAGAAAACAGTAAAATAAAGAAATAGTCATCATGAGGCAAATGAAGACCGCAGTAGCATGTTAGAGAAAAGATGGAACTTTACAACACAATACACAAGGAAAGTTGTCATTTTCATTTGCACCAAAATAAAGGTGTAGAAACTCGGGATTAAAAACGGCAAACTGCGGGGCTTTCAGTAAAGTCTGGGGACTCAGAAAACATTAGGAGTAGTGCATCCTAGAACCCCATATCAAGAGGCTTATTGCAAAGTACTGCTACATTCAAATGGATGAGTTGGCACTGGTATAATTTTGAAGAAACAGCCGATAAGCACTGGACACAGACTTGCGAAAGATGCGCGAAAAAAAAAAGCGACGACTTGAAACAGCATGCCCTTTAATTGAGGAATACGTATAATATTGTTACGAAGAAGACGAAGAAGCTGTCAGTAGCGCAGTAGGCAGTAGCTGTCAGTGCCGTCTCCCCCCCCCCCCCCCCCCCGCGCAGCATTCACGCCGTCCGTGGCGCTCGTGTCGCTGCGACGCCATCGCCCTCCCTTGTTAGTTACGGTAACTAACTAGGGATAGTCATGGAGTGAGCCCCTCCTCGAGGCGAGGCTGCTGCAGGGTGCAACGCGGGAAAGCAAACCAAAGGGCACATCGCGGGGAAAGGCCCCACATATTTCAGTGGATCCCTGGACACAGCGGGCCCGATGGGAAACGAGAAGGTCGATGCTGAAGCAAAGAGTGCTCTGAGCAATGGCCTCCGTACAGTTGTGCCTTTCTCTAGACCGGACACCACCAGCCTTCTCTCAAACTTTATGAAGAGTGCGACGGCAAGATGGGCCCATCCAGACCCTAGGCACACCCGCCTGAAAAGACTAGATCCGGGTATGAAATTTAGGGTACCGCGTGGAATTCCGCTGCCTCATGCATTCTTGATGCATAGACTTCGTTTAGAAGTCGCTTTCACGCGAAAGTATTTACATTTAATTGGACGTTCGGACACCCCGGACTGTTCCACTTGTGGCATGGCCGAGACCGTAGAGCACGTGCTAGTGGTTTGTTCGGTATATGCGCACCAAAGACTAACATTAGCTGCTTCCTTGAAGCGTTTGGACAGCAGGCCACTATCGGAGGACTTACTGCTAGGCGCTTGGCTACAGAGTTGGCAAGCAGTCCAGGCAATGCGGGTGTTTTCACGTTTTTGTGCGACACGGGCATTCGGTGCTGATGTTACTGTGCAGGTATTCGAGAGTTTCAAATGCCTTCGAAACGCGAACACAGTGCGCACCGACCGACAGCCATCTCCATCGCTTCGCATCGCCCACAGCCATGCTATGCTTAGGCTCTGGTTGTTGATTTCGATATCTGCCGCTCGCTTTTTTCTACTGCCTCTACTCCTCACTAAATTAGTGCTTCAAGATGACAGTACGGCATTCAGAATTTACAACGTGAGCCCGACATTTCCTCAGTATTGCGCCGATGACTACGACTGCACTCCAGTACTGCTGCTGTTTACATAGCTGTGTACCAACAGGCACTGCTTGTTCACACGACTTAAAAGCGTATATCGCTGTAGGTTGTCCAAGTGTGAACATATCGAATGTAGCTGCTCGTTTAGCTTATTCCGAAGACAGAGTAGGTAGAGACGAGCACAGCTATTAAGGCTGTCGCCTCATCGGCGTGAAGTTTTCGCTCCGCCGCCCACCTGCTAAGGACAAGACGGGCGACCATCCGCTGATCAGATTCGTCGGCGCCATTGGTCAGAAAAACATGTAACATAACAATTATATGTGGCCGTTGATAGCGCTGGTTGGCTTTGTTTGGTTTGGTTTATAGGGTTTAACGTCGTAAAGTGAGTCTGGCTATGAGGGACGCCATCGAGCAGGGCTCCGTATAATTTTGACCGCCTCAGGATATTTAGCGTGCTCTGACAACGCACAGTACACGGGCCTCTAGCATTTCACCTCCGTCGAAATGCTACTGCCGTAGCCGGGATAAAACACGAATCTTTTTAAGTCAGAAGCCGAGCACTATCACCTGATTGTGCTGGTGTCGTGTCGTTGTCGGCAAGGTTTGACTGAGCGGTGCGTCAACGGCGGCTCCCGACTGCCCGCCAGCGTCGTCGTCGACCAAGGAAGAGACGAGACACACAAACCTTCCTTGGTCTGTGTGTGTTTGCGCTGTTGAACCACCACTATGCATCAACACCAACTAGCCCAAGCTGCAGTTCTTCGTCGTCGAATCGCTCTCCGCATTAGAAACTATGGAACAGACAAAAACAAAACTCGACGGCAGCAGCGCCACTGCAATACAGCGAGTGAATGCTGAAACTTTCAAATTCGTTTCAAAGCTGCCGCGAAGCAGCATGAGAGTAGGTCAAGCACGATCCCATTCTAAGTGTCAAATGCCATTCGATTCAGATGCCATTTGAACGTATTCGTGTAGCACGGGTGTGAATAAGTGACTTCGTGGTGACTGTCTACTGTGTCAGAAGGAATGAATTAATGTGACGCTAGAAATTCAATGCTCATTTTTGTAACTGATGCATCATCTTCATGATAATTTCGGATGAGTAATATTGATAGGATACTTTGAAGCAAGGACGGGGTTCAGCACTGAGACACCAACGAACGATTTGTATTCTAGAAAAAATATTAATTTGCGCCACTGCCTTTTACACTCATCGAAGTGCGTTGGTGCAAGATCTCATTAATATTTAGTAACACTTGATATTTTGCGCCTTTCGTGCCTGAAGCACTGCAGCGTTCGGGAAGACGCAACGGGCTGCGCAATCCTTGGATGGCGAAATCTGCTTGAACCATCTGGCATGCAGACCCGAAATAGATTAACCGCTCGGCTGTCACACGTTACTTTGAGCGATGGCTGTCATTGGTGACAGTGATTGGGAAAGACCAGTACAAAAGAGTCTACAAAGTCCTCCGCCGACATCCTCGGAGAGCGGTCTGCTGGGATGCACAAAGCCCCGCGAGCTTCCGGGACATTTAAGGTAAGTGGAGCATATTATCACTTGAGCAACCCAGGCAGCAACCAAGCGTTACACTATGTTACTTTTTGTTTTCCTCAAACATTAATGCAATGTTCTTTCTTCTAACGTTTTCGAAACGTTGCTACTAAACATTCAAATAACCTTGCCCTAACTTTAATTAAACATTTCAGCAGTATAAATGCGACTACGTCTAAATTGGCACAGTAACCTTGCAAGAGCATGCAGGCCCGTCAATATTGAAGTTACACAACATGACGCTTTGGGAGGAACAACAGCTAGAGGTGGGCAACCTCATGAGGTTTCGACCACATGAGGTCGACCTGAACCTCAAAATTAGCTCAACTTCACGTCGTGAGGTGATGTTGAGGTGAGGTCGGCGATGGCTTGAAGTTTTGTGAGTGAGGTCAGCAAATCAGACCTCAACCTCACGCGTGAGTTTGAGGTTGAGTGAGGTCATCTTTCAGTGAGGTTAAAATTTTGAGATCGAGACTCTCTGCACTTGCCGTGTCTTACTCCGACGAGTGCCGCTTCCGAAGCACAGTTGCAGAGCATCACCGCAGTGTCCATACAATGACGCTTGGTGTTCGGTTTCTCCTGTGTGTACAACCGGATGCCGCAGTCCGCTCTTAGCTTTTGGTGCTGCGTCGTAATGTCCATTGAGCATGAGCCCACAGGAGGACCCACCCCTCTGGCCTTCCTGGAATGAGTGCTGCTGTCCCGGCACGCAACCCTACCTCCCCCTTATCCCGCTGGCGTAGCACCCCTAGCTGCCTGCCGGTCGGCTCAAACTCCAGAGAGGGCGCAAATCACATAACTCACGTTGACCCGCGGTAGCTTTGTTTGATGCCACAAACGAATAAGTTCAGTCCAACAAGCACGCAATAAATTCGTCGCAGCGCGGATGGGCCCAAGCAAGACTGCTTCGTGTTCATGCTCGTTGCCGGCGCTGACGCCACGTCTCTTGCCTAGCTAACTTAACAAGCTAACTTAACAGAAACTGGAGCAGTCGGCACAGGCGAGAGAATGGGATTCAGGCGTTTCCTAACACGGACACCTGCTGATTTGTTTAAAAAAGCACGAAGCCAGAAAAACCTGTATGGCGCCGTCGAAGCTTTGTTCGGTGTCTTCCCCTTTCGAATCTCACACTGCTTCTGTATATTCCCGTTTTGTAATGCAAGCAGATATAAATATAATTTCACTTTTATATCCTTCCGGATAACCTCTTTTTGGTCTCCGGTTCCTTATTCCTTCTCGGCAATTCACTTATTATGCTGAAACACCGCAGCACGAAGTGAACGTACCAGCACAGCGGTGTTACATGGGTGAAAACGTGTAAAACTATTATGAATGTATGGTCCTGTGGCAGCTGATTCCTTTTCCCTTTTTTTAATGAAAATGTGTGAATAGAACTGATTACGTGCTGGCGCTGTGCTGCTGAGTCGCTGTTTCAAACCTTCTAATATTACGTTTAATGGGGCACACTGTTGTTCGCTTCTGTTTTTAGTGTGCGATTTTTGTTTGTATGTTTGTAATCATTCTCTGTTTTTTTTATTTTCTCGTATGGGATCAGTTAGGTTGACAGCCAGGCGCTACCCGTACTCTTTCCTTTAACTGTTTGGCAGAGACCCATCGTTCACGTTACAAGCTTCGCCGAATGCTCGCGTGGTTAGTTCAGTTTTGAAGAAAAACAAGTGACTTAAAGCAGTTTGTCTCACTGACTGGTTGACGAAATGGTACCCAGAATTCTGTTCAGGCGTATGAGTATTTAGGCGGTGTTTTTTTTTTTCTCCGTGGGGTGGAGGCTTGGCAAAAGATTTCGCTGCGGTGAAATTTGAGCGCTGAGACGTGGTGCTCTTGACAGAGAGAGCGGTTCACGCTGCCCACTCTAGGCCAGTTGTTTTGACCCGTGTGATTTCAATAGCCGGCACAGTGTTCGAAGACGTCATCTAGCCCTTTCTTGCAAAATGCCACGGAATCACCGAGTCATCGGAGAATTCCCAGGATTTCGAAACCATTACCATCGCCACCTGGAGGGAAGTGGCGGAAACGGGGGAGGGTCTTGACCTCCCAGGAACATCAACATCGTTATCCTTAATTATTAGCTGCAGATATTCCTATTTTCCCGCACAATAATTGTCTTCGGTTGTTGGGTGATGTACAATAGTTAATCAATATTCTGGCAACATTTAATTTGGTAGCGGTATATCAGACTTCCCCGGGCTCATAAGGATACATTGTTAGCATCATCATCATCGCCATCATCTCGAGAGTAAAACGCATGTGTCGTTGCATGATCTTTGCAGTATGTCATACATGAGAACTGGCGCGTTTACCTGCTGGACAATCCGAATGTATTTAATATGGACCGGGTGGTGGGCACTCTTTGTAATGCCTCATGCGCTCATGTGTAGTAATGTGGGATCCATATGGATCTTGAAATTGGAGGTGGGTGGGGGCCTGGTATGACGTGAAATTACATCGTTGTCACGTGACAAGGCGTGACGTCATATTAGATCGTCGTCACGTGACTAGGTTTGACGTCACATTACATCATTGTCGCGTGATGAGCTACGACGTCACACTGATATGACGTCATCACTAATTATAGTAATGTCTTAGAATTACATATTTAGATTAATTAGCATCTATTTGCGTGGCGTCATCGTCTTCGCCGCGTGACTCGTCGGCTCATGACGTCACATGGTACCGTTTTTTGAGGACACTTTTTTTGCGGATATGACCTTGAAAGTGAGCCATCTAATGCTTTCGCATTCATAAAAGGAGCCGCTCGCTTCTACACAGACATAAATACAACGCGCCTTTGTCGGTGTACTACAGTCGCAGCTTGTTAAGTGTTTTCGAAGGCAGCATAGAGAGTACTGAAAAGAGCGCTTTCTGGGTGACAAAATTACTATCTACGCTGAGTCCTCTCGTTATGCCGGAAAGAACTTGAAAATCGAGATATACTGATATGCGTCTGCGTAGCCGTCGCATTGGAAAGTACATCGACGACCAATTTCTTTACATTCGCTAATTATTCTCAAGCCTCAAAAAAGTATCCTGAATACCTCCCTCCCCCCTCCCAATTTCTTGTAGACGGTGTAGAAAGCCTGTGTTTGTCATCTGCCGGTTAGTGTGTGAATGAGCGAGAGGATTACAATACGAAGAGGTATACACGAAGCAGGTTGCAGAATATTGACACTAATAAAGTACTCTCCGACGTACTGCTGGTAACAGCGTATGGGACACCGCTTCCCGCAGGCCATAAACTCTCCGAGTGTTCCTCCCAGATCATAAGCTTCTCCTATTGCGTGCACAGCAATAGTATCTGTACACACCTTATTAAATAAAACCATCATCACTTTTGCTTTCCTGTCTCGCAGGTTTCTCAGAATTGTTTTATCTGAAAAACTTCTTAATCGCCTTTTTTTTTCTGAGGTCGAGCAGCCGACCTCAGCCTCACAATTTGAGGTTGAAGTGAGGCTGAGTGAGGTCAGCAGTGGCCTCGAGAAAAGTGAGGTGAGGGCGTCTCAGGAGACCTCAATCTCAACTGATGAAGATGAGGTTGAGGTGAGGTCAAGATTTTTTAGGTCAAATTCCCACCTCTGCCGAAAACTAGGGCGGCGCTTGAATTCTGCAATACACTACAACCAATACATGCAACTCACTCACCTCTGAACGGATACCATGAAGACAAGCTTATATAGCCATTTTTGACCCAAGAGTGATATTGGTGAACGGGCGATAAGCAATGTTTTCAGACAAAATAACGTGGCTGTTCACAGGATCTATGGCAGGCACATTCTAAGACATTTATTGCAAAGTACTGCTAACTGAAGAACATCTTTACTGTAAAAACAGTGAGGAAAGCAGTGGGAAACAGTGCAGGAAATATATTTGTAATCTTGCTTTATTTTTACGATTCAAACGTTCTAGTGACCTATGGAGCACAATAATAAAGTAATCTTTAGTTCGAACGTTAAAGTAATGTTTACTGTATACCACGCAACATTATTCGTAAATTTTTAAGGCTATAATAATGTTTAAGTTAATATTAGCATTAAGAGCTCAGCATTAGCACAATGTTTACGTTGAATGTTAAAACTAAAGTTATAGATACAACATGTACCGTTATTTGACAGTTTTAAAATTAAAATAGCGTTCCAATGTAACACGTAACGTTATTGCAACTTGCATACCAATTTTATAATAATTTTAATGTTTGGCTCTACCTGGGAACAAGCAGGCGCCTTCGAAGCCCTTCCTTTTGAGTGACCTATTTAAATGGGTTTCCCAGCTCTCACATTGAAGCCGCATATTGGATGTCTGAAGATGGATGCACCGAGTCGATTGCGCGCCGCTCAGCCAGTGCGTCTTTTCTAGCACACTTCCCTCCATTAGGCTAGGCGATATGCCATTTTGATATAAGGGTAAGATCACCCGACTGCCGCCGTTACCGCTAGAGCGGCTTGAGCGTTAAAGCGTTGCCGACGGAGCACCACTACGTGAAAACAAGCTCTCGTGCAATATGGCCTCTCACACTGGAAGACGTTTATCACCATCTCGCAGTAACCATGTAGGTAAAGGTGACAAGATTTACATGGACCAACTGTGCAAGCGGAGCTAAGTCAGACGTCTCTCGAAGAGATTGAAATTTCTGAGGTGGAATATGTTAAAAGCTGATACCTCGAGGCAACTTCATTTACTTCTTCGTCACGGTGCTCTTGCGGGCGTGCTCACCAGTGCGGTTGATGAGCACTGAAGTCTGCCCTTAGTACGTAAGACGCACCGCTGTGATAAAACCAGTGCTTCAGAAATGCAACACCTATAGTGATAGCGTAGAACGGCGCGGCATCCTCACCCTAGTCGCAGTCATTCCGATGAGACTACCAATAACAGCTGAACAGCTGAACAGGTCAGCCCGTCGGTCAGGCGTGCAAACGTTCGATATGCTGAGTCAGCGTGAACATAGGTCGAGACTTAATGACGCGTTACAGAAATGCGTATATATATTCTCTTGGCGGTCAAGGGAAACTGCTATCCGCAAACCTGACGCAGGGCAGTCGACGCGCTCTAAGTAAATTTTTTTCGCTGTACTCACATTGGCAAAACGAACTTGTAAGGCACTATTCTACATATTTTATCTGCTCAGAACATCTGCATTTTCTTGAAGTAAGACTTGCCGAGCTCTAGCTGGGACGTTTCTAAGGGTTCCGAAAGCGACGTTAATTTTTACGAGCACTTGAGAGTGCAGGGGTGTACCCCCTAGCCAGATGTCTCTGTGAGTGAGCGCGGCACACAACCATTCGCAACAGGCCAATTCCTGGGCGCCGTGGAAGGAAAACCTGTTGGGTGCGCGAACACCTTGTGACAGTGGCGTTGGGCTACGTTGTGAATGCGCCGGGTGACCCGGTGGCCGCTGCATTTCTGGGGTGAAAATTCGCACCCTCTCGCGACCACCACACAGCTAACACACTACCGCCATCTCTCGTAGGAAGGATGCCCTAAAGCTTCTGCAGTCGATTGTGTGATGGTCGTCCTACGCTATAGAGGCTTCTCTTCACTGTCCAGTACATTTCCCGTCGTTATTAATATCTTGCTAAGGTCTCGTCGATTATGCAGGACCCACTTTGTAAATGAAGTTTGTGGTGCCAGCACTTCTCCCACACTGTTTACATATTTTATTTATTTATTTATTTATTTATTTATTTTTATTTATTTACAAATACTGCGGTCTCAACGAGACCAAGCAGGTGGGCGTGTCGTACAACATTTTCTCTCGATTAACATCAATTAGAAATAAGCTCTTGCGTTAAACATGTGAAAGAGAACAAAATATGGGAAGAGAACAAAAGTGACCAAGCACGCATTTCAGTTATGTAGAATGGTTTTTACGTAATCTCACAGAAATGAACTTGCATACGCTACCCCTCAGAAAAATGATAACCTGATAAAATTACAGAAAAAACGTCACAGAATGTCACGACGCAAAATACAGCAGCAGCGCCTAATCAAAATTATCAGTGGAAAAAATTTCAGAGGGGAGACCATTCCACTGGCTAACTGTACGAGGAAAAAAAGAATATTTATACAAGTTAGTACGGGCATGGAAAGGCAGCAAATTGTGAGCGTGACGGTGCCTTGACACGCGTGGCAGGTAACGCTGAATGTATGGCCGTCCATTAAATTCTAACGACTTGTCATACATCGTGAAAAGAAATTTAAGTCGTGCTATAGCTCTTCGCAATTATAAGGTAGGGATATGGTTGTCAGCCATGAGTTGTGACGGGGAATCAGTAGCATTTTAAAATCAGGAGGTGCTGTTTTCAGCTTATGACGCAGAAAGCCGAGTTTTCGGGAAGCGGATGCGCAAATGTTATCAATGTGTTTGGACCACGAAAGAGTGTTTGTAAACGTTACGCCTAGGTATTTGTATTCTGTGGCTTCCTTTATTTGAGTATTATTGATGCAATGTGAGAATGAAATATTCACGCGCTAAAAGAAAAATTAAGGGACGATCAGACATCTGACGCGACAATTCCGTGAAAGCAGTTTTATTTATCCTCGATGATCACTTTAATGCTTTGACTCTAATGAATGCTTTTATTTTAAGCCGAAGCTTCACCCACCTGACAGAATTTTTCCGGAGGGTGAAGGTGGGAGGGGGGGGGGGGGGCGTGCAAGGGGAAGCTGGCTTTCCTGCTGCGTTTTTGAATTAGATTCCGCTTTCCCTTTTCCGCTCCGCTTCTGCGTGGCCTTCTAGTAGATGGAGGCCTTGTGGAGGGCGCGGGTAGGTGACTTGGTGGTGGGTGGCGCTTCTAGAGGGTAGAGTTAGGTGGTTGGGTGGTGAATGGCGCTTTTGGAGGCTGAAGGTGGGCAGCCTCCTAGGGCTAGGGGCGGTGGCAGGGGAAGAGGGAAGGGGTGATGTGGTTGATGGGTGGTGCTTCTGGAGGGTGCAGACTCCTCTTTTGGGCTGTAGACTTCATTTCAACTGACGACAGGTTCCTGGTGGCAGGAGGGGGGGGGGGGGCGAGGTACATTTGCATGGTTTACGCAGTAAGAAAGAACACCAGACCGATCGCTTTTTCTTTTTAGCCTGAGATTATGGCCTCCCGAGCCGTATGCGTTCACAACCCATTTACCACTTCGAAAATATTCCTGCATAACGCGCCTTGCTAGACAATCGAGTACTGAGGAGCGGAGGTAAAGAACCACCGGCAGTCTGATGGCGTATGTACATCTGTACGTCACTCTCCGTTCTTAGACCTGTTATGTAGGAATACGAGTGCACTGAGCAAGTGCCGAGTGCGTTACCACTGGACAACCTCTAGAAACGCAGTTAATCGCGCAAAAGGCGGAATAGAGCATGAAAAGAGGGGGATGGTTCCTCACTTTCGCCCAAGGTTGTACAGACCTGCAACACGCTGTTACTCCATCTGAAACACCTCATGAGCTTTACGGGTAGTGAGCGCTTTTTCTTTTGAGCATGCTTCAATGAGAGCTGCGACGGCGCTCTTCCCCCTCCCTTTGGGGAGTGCGCTCCAGAGTTGAAACCCTGCGAACGTTCAGATTAGATGTGCAGATGTGGAAATTTCACCCCCGTTTTGAAACTAGTGAGTAGGCGTCCCGACACAAATGTACTGAGGGAGTGCCAACACAGCTAGAGGGCTCGCGAGTTCGGCGCGAAATGAACTCGAGAAGTTCGCCCGCACGCGCACCGTCCCTGTGGGAGTAATCTGTCGAAGTAGATGTTTTGAAGTGCTCGTACATGCGTGCATTCGCCCTCGGCTCCCGAGCTAGCGGGTAAATTTGGGGAACACATTTAACGAAAGCGAGGCTCTGACGCTGCTCAAACGTGTCGCTGAGCGTCGTGTTTACGAAGTAAGCGTGGGCTCCCTGGGGCTGAGACAGCGAAGGTGAACACAGGAGCGTCGCTTCGTGCACCCTCAGCTTGCGTTCAATTTGCGCCTGCATTTCTAAACACAACCTTCGCCCCGTTGCGTGCTGTAAAGAAGGAATGAGCCCTACTTGCACACAATGCATGGCCTTGCGAGTGTGCGAGTAAAGGCCCGACTCCATAGGCACTTCTGCGTCCTACGCGTCGTGCGCCGTGCGCGCCTGCGCGCCGCGCCCCGACGCGTCAAAAAAAAGTGCACAACTCCAAGCGCATGGCGTGAGTACGCGCCCGGTCGCGCGCTGCAGATAATGCTTGGAACACCCGCTCTGGAAGACACAGAAGCAGAACACCCACTGATTGGTCTATGCTGGCACGCCGGGAACACCACTGTTTGACGCGCCGCACGTTTGTAGCTATGGCCTCCCGCACACGTGCAGCGTTTCGAGCGCAACGTTCCGCCGCGGCTGCATGGCCCTCCGGTAGCGCGATTGACGTGCCACGTTTCCGTTGGCGTCTTGGTCATACATTCTGCAGATTTAGGGCAACAAACACGAAGGACGCGGAAGAAATTGACGACACTGGCTCTGACTGACAACTTGAAGCTTATTGAAAAATGCGTGATGTATGTAGAGAAAAAGAGCGCGAGAATGTGTTAGAGCAACGAAAACATAAAATGACGTCATATAGTTATTTTGTGGTCGGCGCTTGTCTAGATACGCTAGTTCCCTTTCTTGTAAAGCTGGAGATGGTTTGGCCACGCACGTATTCTCTGTTTTGGCGATGCAATACGCCTCAAAGATTTCCCTGCAGATCTGGTTGCTGTGATTGTATGAGATCGCGGTGTTATCTCATGCAGTCCGGCGCACATGTGCGATTTTCGCGTTTCTTGCACTCCTGGCAATCCAGTGCCTAGCGAATTTTGGTGCTCTTTTAGCCGCCCCTTTGTGCACCCTCCCGTCTCGGCTAACACATCTTTCCTCAGCACAAAGGCACTTTGTGCACCACCCCTTTCCTGCAAGCAGTGCATTCGGTGGCATGCTTGGTTAAGCAGCTTCGTCTACCTTCTTGGGAAGAAGACTGCTGCGCACACTCTCCGACCATGTGTTCAGCGGAGAACATCACCTGCACGTTGTGTCTCGGTACTATTTTTCTGAGCTGGTGTGATACGCCTGCATGTGCGCGATACGCGCGACATTCTTTCGTGACTCGCCCTTAAGCTCCTGAATCGCCTGCAGGACCAGCTACTCCCTTCGATTTCACCAGAACTCTCTCTGTCAACCTTGCGAGATCCACTTGCGCGAATCCGACCTCTCGAAGTCTGGTTACCTGCCTCAGGAATCCTTCTTCAACCCGGTAAGGGCACGACTGTTTGAGGGCTGTCGACATGCACGACATAGCTATCCCGTATTTGACTGTAGTCTTGAATGTTGGAATCTGATATTTAGAAGGGGTTTACCAGCCCTTGCTTCATGCATCCAGCAAACATGATTCTCTGCCAGCCTCAGCTCCAGGTAAAAAAAGAACACTCGTTTGCACTAAGTCTGCATATGTATGTTAACCAATCAGACCAGCACACCACTCTGTTGCTTCATCATAACTGCGGCGGTCACTACAGCGGAGGCGCGCAGGTTGCCGAGCCGTCCAGTCTCTTCACAAGAGCATAATTTCTTGAGAGGTGTTTCAAGCCGTTTTGCCGCGTCTTCTTGCGGCCGCGTGCCCCATCTGATGACGATGAACTTAGCATGAGGCCCGAGGCCCACACACTTTTTTTTTTCAGTTTTAAGTAGGGGTAAGCGAATACTGAAATTTTCGATTGCGAATCGAATGCGAGTATGTAAAAATGAATTGAAGTAACTGTACAGCATGAAAAAAATATTTCAAAAAAAGATAAACACGCAAATGTTGCACTTTTATTTTTCTAGATTATTTATGGTCTTTTGAACTGAAATAAACAAAACTCGACTAACACAGCACCATATAAAAAACGTAATGCCCACATAAATGTGTACTACGTGATCATACAGCATGAAAGTATGCAACCCGCAATGTGGTCATGCAAAATGAATAACAAAATGAAATACTTGAATCGGCACATAACTGGCAACTAAAAATAACACGATGGCTAGGAAAACCGCATTAATTCAAATTTTAAGGGACCGAAAGAAATTCCTGGATTATCCGAAGGTCGATTTATAAAATGCCCTGCGCTCCCGGAAAAAACGAACTGCCAAAAGTCCGTAAATTTGGTGAAGCCGTATAAGGGGGCTTCATAGCACAAACACGAAAAAGCCCGTGATGAGCGCGCAGTTTCGGCGCGCTGGAAGTAAAACGCGGACATAAGCGAGGGAAATGCGCATTGGCGTCAGCCGGGCGAGATTACTTACAAAAACGGAAAAAGAAATGGCCAGCGACGCGCCATTCGGCATCCGACAGTGATTATTCTTGGGGATATTTCAATGGCACCTCCAGGAGCGTAAAATTGCACGCGCTATGTTTCCGAGAAAAATGGCTGCGGCTCAGCTCAGCTAACCCTAGTTACGCAAGCGAAAGCTTGCATAACCACGTGGTTCATTGTGCGTTCCGCACTGCGAGAACTCACTTCCAGCGGCTCGCTCGTCTCCGCTGCGGCTGCTTCCAAGGCTCGTCGCTGCCTTCCTTCGGCATCTTTCGCTCGCCGTTGAGCCAGGCGAAGCTCCCGCTCTTCATCGGTTTCGGCTGCCCGTTTACGCTCCCTATCGATAGCTAAGTCCCTCGCACGGTTGGCAACGTCGACCGGATGATCAGACCCGGCCCGACGTCAGCGAGTACCCACTCTCGAGGACGTCGGCTCCGGCTGACTTGTTTCGTCCATAACGAGACACTGGATAGGGAGCGCGCGGCTGCAGCTGCTGCAAGTAACGTGGTACGTCACGTGGTTACTTACGCAGCCTCGCTCCTCCTGTTCAAGCTCATTGGTGGAGACACAGCGAAATCGGCGCCGAGAGGCTAGCAAAGCTTTCCCTTTAAAACTCGATATCCTCATGGACCCTCTTACTCCCACGCGACGCGGCAACAGTGTCGGCGAGACTCCTGTCCAGCCCTCACGCTATCTAACAAATGTAAGGATGCTACACGAGGGACACGGGAGAGCTTTTGGGCAGTGGCCATCTTCACTCGAAGCGGTCGTTCTTTGCATCCGGGGAATCGCAGATCACCGACTGGAACAAGTGGAGGGAGCATCACGTAATCTTAGAAGAAGAGTCGGAGCTTCTAGACCTGGAGGCTTGGACGGCGAGACTCACGAATCTAGAAGATGGACAGATCAAGAGGATAAAGAACATCCGCAATGTTCCCGCGGTCGACGGACATCTTTTGTACCTTTGGGAAGCACGCGAATCTGTCATCAAACGATGGAAATGACAGAAGGTAAACCACAACTTAAAGCCCGCGTTTAAGAAATTAAGTCTAAGACTTAAGTGTGCGCAGAACAACTACCAAGTCAGAATTGGTTTAATTTATGCGATAGCCTCAGGGCAAGCCCCAGCTATCCAGGACCTGGAACCTCCTCAGGCCAATCACTGACCTCACCTGCACGAAGAAGGAACAACAAGACACATTAGCAAGCGCTATAAGAAAAGTTTCTAGGCACCGACACATACCTCGTCTCCCAGCTCAGAAGCAAATACCACTCGGCAGACACCACTCGCGTTTATAGGATATACACCGGTAAAGAGAATCCTGAGATAGATGGGGAACTCACGCTCGAAGAAGTCCAGGCTGAAATCTTAGCAATGTGAAGCAATGCAAGCCCAGCGATGGGCACGATCACCGGCAAGGGGATAAGGTATCTCGATGACACGACACATAAGAAAGCAATTAAAATTTTCAATGCCAGCTGGGAAATGGTACAAATCTTAGGCTTCTGGAAGGTGGCTCAAGTTCTATTTATTCTGAAATCCAAAAAGCCTATCAACGCGGACAATCATAGGCCAATTTTCCTTACGTCATGCCTTAGAAAACACTTTGAGAGGGTGGTTAACACCAAATTTACAGGGTACCTCTATAAAAAGGGCCTGCTCCCAGACACTATGTTCGGGTTCAGGGCACCCCTCTCTTCTCAAGACGTTTTGATGCAACTTCAGAAGAAAGAAGCAAGTCATATCAATCATCGCGTTAGAATTTAAGGGCGCATTTGACAATGTGAGCCATGACAATAACTTAAACACTCTAGAACACACTGGCTGTGGTAGTCAAACCTTTAACTACGTTCAGAACTTTCACACAGACAGAATCGCAGTAATAAAGGCGGGCGGGTTAGCTTCGAACAAGTATAAGCTCAGAAACCGAAGAACCGCCAAAGGAGCGATGCTCTCACCCCTGTTGTCCAACCTCGCCTGGCTCAAACTACAGGAAAAATTGCAAGAACTCCGAAGTATTCAACACGTCTTGTAAGCACATGATATCATTATATGGTGGAACAAAGGTGTTCCGGAGGATATGACCATGTACCTCAATGAGGCAGCATGTAAAGAGCCGAGGTATGCGGAGCGCTGAAACCTATCGTGCGCTCCATACAAATCGTAATTACTCGTCATCGGACCCAAGAAGCCAACGTCAGGGAGCGAAGTATTGATAGGGGATTTTCCGATGCCAAGTGTGCAGAAATTTCAAACTTTTGGCCTGGAAATCGAGGCGAACAAAGGTAACAACTTCATTATAGAAAAGTTTAACAAAACGACGGAAGAAGTCACCAGGACGATCCGTCCCGTTACTAACATGAAAAACGTAATGTAAGAATCCACAAATTTTGGACTAGTCTAAGCCTTCGTTCTACCCAGAATCATGTGAAATCGTATCTCTCTCTCTCTTTCTATCTCTCTCTGTCAAAAAGAGGTATCTGGAGAAGCTGGATACGATCGTCAGGGAAGCCACTAAACAAGCCTTGGGACTCCCTATGCACACATCAAGCTGACAACTCATGAGGCTTAGCATCCTCAGCATGATGAAGGAGTTAATTAAGACACGCGGCAGTCAAATAATCAGACTCTCATATACCAGCTGGAAGGAAACTTCTCGAGATACTCGGAGCTCCGAAGACCATTCTCCCCGGGTATGATGGAGAAAGAAGATATACAACCAAAGTTGAGAGAGAAAATTCATGTTAACCCCATCCCCAAGAATATGCATCCTACTTATGACAAGGGCAGAAGAAAAGCTAAAACAAAATGCATTAGAAAAGAATTTAATACTCCCCACAAACAATACACACAGTCACAGGCGCAGCCGGACCATGTAGCAGCATTTTTCTGCGGTAGCTACTGATCCAGGAGGTAGACTACTAGGCTGCGCGTCGATCAAAACCAGAGATGTTGCAATTGCCAAGGAAGTAGCCGTAACCCTCACCATCTAGGTGCAACCTCAGACAGTAGTGATCTCAGACTCTCAAAGCTTATGTGGAAACTACATCGAGGGCCGGGTCGGTGGGCAGGCCGTTCGGATCCTTAAGCGCTCATAACATGGTCTCCTGGGCACCAAGGGGTACGGGGACCCACGACCTCGCCCGCGAATTGCGGCCCCGGACACCATCGCAGAATGCGCATAATTATGATGTGCCACTCGACACCTTTGCTTAAATCCTGCAGTACAACAGGGTATAACGATCAGAATCTCTCAAACTCTCGAAAGAATAAAGGAGGGACGAATAAATACCATTACGAAGGGTACAAACCAACACTTCACATCCCCAAATCACTGCACACCTGGTACTTGGAAGTTTAAAAGATATACTGTCGGGAATGTGGAGAAATTGTGTATCTCTACCTTATACTATGGGCCTGCCAGAAAAGCAAGGTCATTTCCCCTTCCCTTCCCAACCATTAACCACTGGGAGGCCGCCCTGCTCAGCGCAGGTCCTGAAGGCCAGAAATTGCTCGTAAACAGAGCCACATTAGCAGCTTCGACCAATGTAATCCTGAAATAGGGACTCCAACCACGGGGTACATTCTTTATTTGGTGAAAAAAAACATTTTCAAGAGTGAAAACGGAGCGCAGCTGAGTTCAGACGGCTGGAGAATGCGCGGCCTATAGCCCCCGTCACCGCGGCCTGGCGGCGAAGCTCAGAAACCGAAACTAAGCGGCAATGAAATTTTTTACCCCAGTAACAGGATCCCTCCTATTGTCATCACGCCTGCCGTTACGCGCACATCAGAGGTGCACAGGTTTCAGATGCACCTAGCAACATTCGAGATTTTCGCATGATCGTTTGTCCTGCTGTGACATCCTGACTCGCCCCTTCGGGAGCCTCATGCAAAACTCCGCAAGTGGGCTTTCCCGCATACCGTAGCTGTCCGATACGAGAAGGCGGAGCTGGCGCTAGGAGAGTTTTGATGGCGACAGGACGCGTGTCGTGGGTGTAGGCGTTAAATATGTAACACATTACGGAAGGATCAAAGAAAAAAACTGAGCGCTTTCTCGCTGTGATTGCTCAAAGCGGGTGGTCGACCATCTCGTCGTGTTCAGCTGTCATATGTGGGTAAACACACTTCCGGAATTTCGCACACAGTCAAGCCTAGCAGCATCCGAATGTGATCTGTACACTCGATAAACGACGAAGAAGACAGCGAAGACGATGCCTTTGTACTGTTTTCTGTCACTTTAAACTCGACCTTAGGATAATTTGCACGGATTTTCTGGTTCTGCCGCGGTCAAATTTCTGAAAGTCGGCGCAGTAATCGGTCGCAGCCGAATATTTAGAAATTTTCGAATATGCGGAAATTCTCGATATACCTATATATCAATTTCACGAATCGAATATGAACCAAATATGACACAAATTGGATTCGTATCCGAAATTTCGAACATTCGCACGCACCTATTTTTAAGTGATCAATCCAGAAATGGTACATGCTGCCCTCTCGTGACGGTGCAAGGTATCACCGGCAAAGGTGGGGTTTTAATAGAATTACAAATTTTTTTCGCTACTAAAATTTTTTATCCGTATAATTGAGGCAGCATTCCTAAAATCGTCAGACGGATCCAAAAATTAGTACATTTTACGGAAAATTCGGAATAATAGGCAGGTACCTAACCAGCAGAATTTACATCTAATTGCCTTGGCCACGCCTTCGAAAAACCTTTGGAATGTCTTTGATACCCTCTATACCTCCGAAAACTTTCACCTCATGGGATTCAGTCCTCGGTAAAAGGATGCTCAAGCTCTCTGCCCTTTCCATCCAGAGATCGCCCTCTCCGCTGCTCCTCCGCACGCAACTTGTTTTCACCCAAGGGACCCATGCCTTGTGAGCCTCCACGAATTGCTTCCCACACATCAACCATGTGCGCGTGCGCGCGCGCACAGGCGCTCGCGTGTGTGTGTGTTTTTGAGAGACAGAGAGAGAGGGGGGAGGGGGGAGTGCTTGGCACGTTTAGTTCGCTAGCACTAAGCGTTTCATGCTTCACCGGTGGGCCGTGGTAGCACCGCCCATCGCAGTGCAGGGGCGCATCGCTTAACCGCTGTACCTCTGCTCCAGGAATGGTATGAAGACTGACTCTCAGGGATCTATGAGTGCAAAGTAGAGAATGAGAATGTCTGCATTTATGGGGATGTACCCATTAACACTGTCGCGACATGCCCTTAGGGCGAAGCTTATGTGCCCCCCCCCCCCCCCCCCCCGGGCCACAGTTTTGATTGTTTGAGGTACCTAAAACTGTGATTATGATGCACATGCTACTTCTAAAATTCACTGCCTCTGAAAGTGCAGCGACGATTTGTCCGGGCTCACTACTAAGGAAGGCCTTCTGTACAATCCATTACAGAGCAGAAATTAAATCGGATAAAAAAATGTTCCCCGTGTTACATGTTAAAATATGTGTTACGTGGAACATATATTTGACTTTCTATGATCAAAAATATGTTCCACGTAACACATGTTTAACACGCTGCTAATGTTTTGATTGCAATTTAATAAGGAATCGGTTTGGGGTCAAGCTTTACAGAGTAACGCTGAAGCATTAAAACTACTTGTGCATACGCGAAGAACTGAACAAGCGTCTTTGTGTTCCTTACTATGAGAAGCCGCAGTTTTTGGCAAAGTCAAAAGACAAATGGGAGCGTGTCGTCATGGAAGCCTTTCACATGGGCACCTCAGCAAATTGATTAAGCCAGACTTCCTTTTCATTGTCATCTAAAGAAGTTTCATATTTTGAAGGATTCGTGTAGGTTTCAGAAGTTGAAAGACCATTATGAGGTGGTGCCATTGCAATGTCGGGCATTAAGTGTAATCACGATGCCATCGAGTGGTTTTTCAGAGCGCTGCTCTTATGCGCCAGTTCAGGCTTCCAAGTCGCAGTCGTCGGCGTTGTCGGCGTAACACGCCGCCTGTCAGGTGGCGTGTTAATTGTGGCAGGTAGTAGCAGGGCGAAACGCCACCCGCCACAGCGAGAGCGGAGGAATGGACACCAGGAAGGCGGCTGCCGCGGGCAGGTCCCGGAGGGTGGCTGGCAGCATTACACGCCATCTGCCTGTGCTAGCTTGTGCTATGCTTCTCGCCACCTGTGAAGAGTTGCGCTCAAATTTAGCATTACCGACTGTCGTAATTGTCTCTTCAGGTAAACTTTCGCACTGTCACAGTGGAGGCGTCACTCATCCTTAAGACACTGGCGAAATAAGCGTATGTTGAGGGCTTATGACGGCAGCGCACACAGAAGAGGACTTGCGTGCTGTGAACGAGTGGCGAAAGCTGGTGCGTTGGCAGATGGTTCGTTCACGGCTTGGCAATTACGACACGCGAAGCTTCATTGGGCCGGAGCCTGAGGTCACATCACGAGGAGTACCTGTCACTGCATGGGTGCGCTTCGGTGGCTTCACGCAATTCAAGATAGCGAAGGGCTGCAGAAGCGCGGCGTGACGGCGACCGCTTTTAACAAGGCGGATTTAAGACTGGGACGGTGACAACAACCTCCATCTCAGCACGTGTAAACTCCTCGGGAACAGTCTCGATCTGCAATCTGCATACCGCTGCACACGCCGTCAATAATCCGGCCTTCTGTATCGCAGCAGGTGCGCGTGGAGCAGCAGCGAATTAATGAGGAGCCTTAGGCGACGAGGAGACCGATATATCACAAACACACAACCATGTTGGTGCGGCAAATGGCCATCTGCCAACATCTGTCCGCTGCCCAAATTAAGGATGGCCAGGCGTTGCTTCAGCGCGTGCTGGTGACTTAAGAGCGGCAGCTCATTCTAGTACAGGTAGGGGTATCCAGCCTCTTGGGTCACGACAAGCGCGCATGAAGGAGTGGACGAGACGTGAGCTGGCGGCGACGGGGAGGAAAAAGCGCCACACAGCGCCATCTGGGCCCAGCAAAGCGAGGACTCTCGTGGGGATTTCAAAGCACCTCGGACAAGTTAGGCGACCCACAGACCGTGCAGGAACAAGCCTGTTCCCTCCTCGGCGACTAACACGAAGTTGCTGTTAATGTTCTCTCTCTCTCTCTCTCGTGTGGATGGCGGCGCGAATGAAGGAAGTCCAGGCGCAAATCCATACTGCTGGGGCCAATATTATTAACGCGAAAGCAATATATGGCTCACTTTCAGGCTCATGTCCCCAAAACGTGTCCGCAAAATATGGGTCCACAGAAAACGGCACCATGTGACGTCACGAGTTGACGTCATATCATTTCACGTGACGGATTGCAAGAGTCCAGGCCACGTGAAGAGTGAGCTACATGCCGGTTTTAAGAACATGCCCCAATCCCGAATCCCTAATCTATGAAGGTGTAAATGAAATCCCAGCGATGACATCACTGGCTGTCTTCAATGTGGTGGCAGCATTCCCGACTACATTCGCACCGAATTTCTGAGCAACCGTTCGTCGCACAGCTTTTCAGGTGTCATAGCATTTCTCTTTGTATATAACTTACATGTATTATTCAAGCTGGAGGCTAGCTTGCGACAGGGATTCGGATCGACGACATATGCACCTTCAATTGCATGCTAAAGCGCGGTTGAGGTGTCCATCGAGATGTCGAGATCTGAGAGCTGCTGGGCCCTTTCCTTTCTTCAGAAGACATGCTTTAGCATTCCTACACGCAAGCAGACGTAAGTGTCCTCAGAAGTGTTGGATGTGAAGTTTAATGAGCGACCTCAATCATTATTACTGCCATTCAAGGCACTGTCTGTTCACAATTGTGAACACAGACTGACGAAGCGGATGGACCTTAAAATTCTTGACACCGCTGTCCCCCTCGCCCTCCTCACGCTGCCCTTCAAACGTTTCTCGAAACCCAAGGAACCAGACAGGTACCGCACCCAAACTGCACCAGAACAAAGGAATAGGGCAGGCGACGGTACGACGCGGCACAGCGATTTGATTTGGTTCGGCTTATGAGGTTTAACGTCCCAAAGCGATTCAGGCTATAGGCGCCGTAGTGGAGGGCTGCGGATAATTTCGACCACCTGGGGTTCTTTAACGTGCACTGGTATCGCTCTAAACACAGGCCTCTAGCATTTCGCCTCCATCCAAATGCGAGCGCCGCAGCCGGGATCGAACCCGCGTCTTTTGGGTCAGCAGCCGAGCGCCATGACCACTGAGCCACCGCGGCGGTGTCCACACCGATTTGTACACTTAAAAAAAAAATAAAATATCAGTGTTGACCCGCCCTCAGGAGTTGTACTACTTTTAGGAACGCAGCGGACCGACGCTAGAAACCGAGAGGGAAAGAGCGCTCGCATTTTTTCGCCCGCGAAGCCTGCACCGTCCGTGGATGAGGCGGGGCCAGTGACGTCGGGTCATGTGGTGTGCCGTCCTCTGCTCGAATTAGGCGATTTCGTCCATCGGCTGCATACAGCTTTATTCATAAATGGCGAATAGATTGACGGTAGATATTCTGTCTGACCGAAGCTTTGAACTTCGTTAGTAGTCACTCATTATTTATCGAAAAACAAAGTCTACAGCACAAGTCAAACTCTTTGAAAATTTCTTTTCCGCAATCTTTGTGAACTCAAAAGTGACGTGTGCCCCTTTGGGTGTGTGCTCAGACACGTAGTATACTGCTCTGTAAAGGCGCCACCAGGGTGCATACTGGCTCCTTTGCTTTTCAATAATTTTGTTCGCGACCTGTCCACTATTATCATCAGATCCCGTATGCTTCATTATGCAAATGATGCTGAGTTGCTCTAGCCTGTTTGCGATGTCGGCAATTGTGGGACACTGCAAAATAATGATGCAGTTCAGATTAATCCTGCCTAAATCTACATATGTATCGTCTGCATGTTCTTTCGTCAAGTCATCAACAAACAACTGTTGTTGCATGTTAATGTAGTCGTACCTCGAAAAAAGAAAGAACTGGCTACACCCTAAAACAATTGATAGCAACGTAAATAGACAGTGGTTTTATGGGGGTTTAACGTCCCAAAGCAATACAGGCTATGAGAGACGCCGTAGTGAAGGGCTCCGGAAATTTCGACCACCTGGGGTTCTTTAACATGCACTGACATCACACAGTACACGGGCCTCTAGAATTTCGACTCCATCGAAGTTCGACCGCCGCGGCCGGGATCGAACCCGCGTCTTTCGGGCCAGCAGCCGAGCGCCACAACCACTGAGCCACCACAGTGGCTTATAAATAGACAATAAAGTAAAAAATCTAGACAACACTCGACACGTTTAATGTTAAAACGTAACCAAAACAAAATTGAAAAACTACCAGTGACAAGCCATAAAGCTGAGAGGGAATGTAAAAGCACTGAGAGCAAAACAAACCGTGGAAACACTAGAGCTAAGCAGAACACAATAAGAAAGTCAAATTAGTTTGAAAGGAAAGAAGTGGGCGTGGCACGGCTACGCATTTTATCTAGCTACTTGCGTCAAGATATTTGTTTCTTATGCATTTCAAACAGGTAACACGTAAAAGGCATATATAACGCGTGCACAGTAGGAGGGCTGACCTTCGCTGTGCTGCCTGAAAAAGTTACTGATAAATATCACAGCTAGTCCATGAGTGGGGCCTTAAATACGAAAATTTTCGCGCATTTTCAGCCGTCAGAATCCTCGCAAATAGAGCCATAAAGCTGCTCGCCAAGTGTGCTTGCTCCTGAGTTTGTTGATTCAATATTAAAATGCGCAATTTGGCGCGACGGCAAGCAGATGTGAATGGATGGGACGTCGCGTCCACTTGGTTTTGCTTGTCGCCTGTGCAGCTGTGAATTGTGCGATTTTAGACTGCTTCAGCGAACTCATATATACAGGTGCAAGCTTGTTGAGAAACCTGCCGACACGCACACGATATCTGTCTCAGAATGAAAAAGTCTTGCACCGGCACCGAGTTTTTGCAGATCGGAGCTTCAGCCAGTGCACGGTGAAGAACACATCTAGCATGTTTATTCCAAGAGCACCCGTCAAATATTAAACAACCATTTCTTGAGAAAGGAATTTGACCGTTGACCGAAATAACATGGCGCGAATTCTTAGCGCTGGGCTAGCTTGCGTTATTTTCGAAGTAATAGAATGCCGCGCAAAGACAATGGGTTAGTTTGCGGATATGGGTCATCTGCCGTGAATGTACGCTGCATATTAATGCGAGAAAAGAAAACAGACCATATTCCTTCGTGTATAACTTTTAAAAATGGTCTGTGTTTCTGGGTACCACAAAAAAAAAATAAGATCGGCAGCGTGATGGCGTCAACGCTGTTTTGGGAAAGCACGCAAAGAGAGCAGCCTCCATCGAGCTCGCGTCATGCGAAACGGGGCAGCAAAACAAAGACAGTTAGGGGAGAAGATATTGACGCACACAGGATCACGCAATGGCTTCTCCTGAAACAGTGGCGTCCGCCGGAATTTTCAGCGCATTCAGCGAAAGCAAACCGTGGCCCCGTTGCGGCCGAGCGCACGCGGGGGCCGCCATTGTGCGCGCCTGCATGCCGCCATCGACGAGCAGCCATGACAGTCGTACTCTGTCTCTTCTTGGGCGCTTCTTTCTCCGGCGTATCGCTCTTTTCACTGGTTTGTTGCTGCCAGAGCCTTTCGTTTGATCTTTGCCTCATCCCCGGCGAGCGAGGCCGCTGGCGTTTTGTCGGCGGTGTCCGCCCTTCGCCGTTTTGCCTCCATCCTCCTTGAATTGCTTGACGTTGCCTTCTTTGAACAGCTATTCTTTCTTCCCTTGACGTAACCCCCACTACAGCGGGCACGAGACAACCCCGCCTCCTCCGATGGCGCCAAAATTTTCGCGCGCCAGAAGAGGCCGCCGCAAAGCGCGCGCGCCAGAGAGAGGAAGAGCGCGCTGCAGAAGGGAAAAGAGCGTGAGAAAGGGCGCGGCCGGGCTCCCGACTGGCGGAAGCGGGAGCAGGTGAGCGCCACCGGGGGGCCAATGGCGGCGCGCCTCTCTCTCACCTGCGCCCCGGGCGCTCGCCATTGGCTCTCCCCATTGGGGACGAGTCGTGACGTGCAAGCTTCTCCCGCCATTCTCCTTTCTCCAGCAGCTCCTTTCCCTTTTTCCAGGGAGGAAATTCGTGCCGACAGGCCCAGAGGAACGGGAAACGAAGGGATGTAGGCGAGCGGCAAACTTCAGAACGTGGGGGTGGGGAAGGAATGAAAAGGGGAGTTCGTGGCGTCTTGAGAAAACTGAGCACAAAGAGCGAGAAGGTCGAATGCCTTCGCCCTCTCCCTTTTCTTCCCGAAATTCTCTCCGCAGGCGCTCGCTCGCAATCGGGCCAGCCGTCCACGAACGCCGCTCGAACGCGCCTCAGAAAGCGGCCGGCGGTTCCAGACGGGAGCTTTCTCGCTGTCCAGGTGAGTAGCGTTATTCTCGTGTTCGTATTTGCTTAACTGTTCACGCGATCTCCGGCTTTGCTTTTGTTCTCCTCCCTAGATTCTTAAGCGACTTTGACGCTTTCGGGAAACCGTCCTGTCACCTGTTACTTTTCATGTGCATCTCTCAATTAAATGGCTCTGTAGAACAGTTTCTTCAGAAGATAAGTAAAGCGACGGCGAAGAATTTATCCCTCATGGTACCACCTTGTGTGATTGCATTGCATTGCACACGTTGACCACGCTGTTCAGTAAATGCTCGTAAGGTTTACGTCTTGGTGCAATATCAAACACTTCGACAGAGACGCTACAAACAGTGCGCGGCAATAGATTTTCACCTATTACGATAAATGCGCCAGTAAGCTGCTGTTTCTCTGAGAAGCTTTGTGTCAGAAAAGAGAATATGGGACCCATAAGCAACTTATCCTACCGCCTCAAATGCCCTTCATAATTTCTCCGCTGTTAGCTTCAAAACAACAATTGTCGGTTCTGTCGTTTAGAGTAAATCGTCGTCGCGAAGTGCATGCCCGCACGGGTAGATTTTAGCCGTTAATTATCGTTCCATGGTAGTTCAAAAACTATGTATTTATGCGCTTGGTATTTATGCAGCGTACGCTCCTGCTTTCTTCTATTTCATTGCACACGAAGTTCTTACTTTCATCTGAGCACTCCTTCTAGAATAACTCAGAAAGAGTTAAAAGAAACAAAACAACGCTGATGAACCCGCACCTGTGCGCATGCATGCAACGGTGGCAGTTGCCGCACTTCCATCGTATGTTCTGGGCGCCTCGTAAGAAGGAACGGCGGAACAGTTTAGCGTCCCGCCAAGTTCTCTGGTCGGCTCCAGGCGGCATACAGAAAGAGACTGCGCAGCCCCTTTCTGTATGCAGCTGGTGGAATTATGGCACGTTCAATGAGTGGCACGCGTGTGGTGATGTTTTCGCGCACTTTAACGAGTCACCTAAAGTTAGAATAATGACTCAAACTTCACCTGCATTACATATGTACGGTGGGGCTTTTTGTTATGGCACAGAGTGCTTTGAAAAAACGGCCACGTGGCGTGCAGCGCTTAAGTGACATGAGCGTTCTCATGTGCTTGTTTACACTCGTACTGTCTTCAAGGATACACTTTGACTTGTGACTCCGGCTACCAGAGTTGTACAGATCGATTGCCGCGTAATCCATGGCATAGTACTATCAAGATTTTCTCATGACTTCAACCGACGGATCCCCTACACGTTTGGTAAATATCAGCACCGAACACCGTTACTCTAAGGGATGGGTGCTGAATTCACAGTTAGCTATTTGCCAACAAAATGGAAAATAGATGTAATAAATGCTCCAGGTTTGTCGCAGCTCAAGTAAAAATTACAAATAGCCCACGCTTAACAAGCCTAGGGTAAGAGTTTAAAGGTTTAGAGCCCAGCGGGCTTGCTTCTAAGCCATGTGTCATCCGTGTAAGCCCTAACATTTGGAGCGGGGAGGACCACAGTTCCTCTTACGCCCACAAAAGATTACGACCGCTGGGGTGCAGAAAGAATTACACAGTGTGGCCCAGAAGCAAACCTCCCTTGGCTCCAAGCTTTTTGCAAAGGGGCTACCTCGAGTTGCAAAGCTGATCTGTCACTGCTGGCTTCTTAATATACGTCAAGAAACCAAATAATTATATTTGTAGTTCTAAGATTTTCTGTTAACAAAGGCTGCCTATGCAATTTACTCAAGACAAGACTCTGTGTAAGACCACTGCAACGAAAACACCTTCGACGGAAGTCCGCCTCGTTGGGTTTGAAAAGTTGAGCAATTTTCACTCCAACCAATATTATTGTAGTAAAACGGAAAGTTAAGATTGTTGGTAGGTCACGGCCAGAGTTCGTCCCGTCTTCTTGCTCGTCCCTTGTCTTTTAGCGCTGTATCTACGAACAACATTTATTAGCAGCCCAACGCTTCGGGACCAACTCGGTTCCTTCTTCAGGGTCGACCGAGAGATGAGCGAGCAGCAGCCGGCTGGGGTGACATGTCAGTTGCAGGATGACTTGCAACCGGCTCCTCGTAAAGCGTCTATAGTAGATACCCAAACTGAAATACCCGAAAAAACAACAGCATTCGACATGTAAAGGTAGCGGTAGTCGCGGCGTTAAAATAAAGAAAAAAGTCTGGCTCCAACAATGGATGCCAGTATCTCCTCATATCCAATTTAATCCCTTCGACCCTGGTGTCCCCATATGACGACAGTATTAATTCCAGAGCATTCCTCGGCTTGTTTAGTGCAAAAACCCCGCAGTCATCACAAACCCGTGGCCGAAACGCGGCACGCAAATGACGTCATCACCCCTCCTGGATCAATAGGCCGCCGACGTTCCCACCGCCATGTATCTCAAACCGCGACGTAAGTGTCCACTGACCCAGGGAGTGCTTTCCTCAAAATCAATAAAGTGTAAACCTTTCGCTGGGTTTCCTCAATTTGTAGGTGGATCCCACCGCCTACTCACAGCGCGACTGAGGTGTCCAGTGAGCCAGTTACACCTGCTCCCGTATTTACACATCATAAGAATTGCTTAGGTGCCCGATAATTTACTTTTGAAGACTAATACTGATGAAAGTCGCAAAAATCGATAGTGAAATTGCAACGGAAAAGCCCTCTTATTGAAATGGGCTCAAGTTTTCCCTCTTTCATGCTTTTCGCTCTGCTTCTAAACAACGAAGATGGCGCACGACAAAAATCAAAGACGCCATAAGATGTGCAGTCTTTGTCAGAAATACACAGTCCAAGAGATTTGCTTTCAAGCCGTGTAGCGGAGCTCTCTAGCACATTTGGCAGTCCTAAGCTAGGGTCGAGGACGCGAGTTGCTCCCGACTTCGAGAGATTAGGGTCGCTGAGGATGCAAAACGAGCCACGTTGCAGGGCTCAGGAGGGAACCCCTTGAGTTGCATATTTTTCACAAATGCTTTCTTAATTACTTTCTTTGACGTGCAGGCCATTTAATTTTTTTAGTTTACTGAAGACGATGACACAAGTACAATCATTTTGTCCTGATTATAATAATAAATGTACCGCACGATTATTTACATGTCCTAATATGAGGACGCCAGGGCACGGTGGTTAGCCTGTCGCACAAATGAAGCTAGCAGAAGACTTTTGATAAAACTGGTCGACTTTCTTATTTAAAACAGAAAAAAAATGCACCTCACCCTGGTTTCTTTATGAGAAAATGCCCTGGAGTGGGTGTGCGAAAGTAGAAATTAAAAATATACGGAATTTAGTTGAAGATGCAGACATAGAAAAAGAAGCAGAAGTAAAGGATGACGAAGGTTCACTGGTAGAAGCAGTGAAAGATGGAAAAGTCGAAAGCTGGCCGTGCTCGCATTAAACGGGAGTGTAGTGGACGCAAGGGCAATAAATTAGCAGCATTTGTCAGCATAGAAGGATGAGAAAGTGATCATGTTGTCCACTGCACCCACAGAACAGACCAAGCCAATCCCCCTTGTGGGTATGTGCCATTTTGTGAGGGGAACAACGGCAACAACAGGCCAAGCTTTTCTGGGTGATCAACGGAGGAGGAAGTTCGGTACGAGCAAATCGGCTACTGGCTATTGACGGCTACGCAGCAGAAACATTACAAGCTAGAAGGTTTCACCGGAGCCTCAGGATAAACTGGAATAAAGGATATACAGGTTCGTAGCTGTGCAACTAAAGGAACACTTCTTCAAATATAAGCCTGATAACGCAACACAACATTCACATTGCCCTCGCACTTTTAGCGCGCCACTGAAACGCGTGCAGTCAATCTGTTCTTTCGGCCTGTTGGGCTAAGGACAGAGCACAGAGAATCGAATATAAATCGAATATTTCCGCGAGTATTCTCTACTTGTGCAATTTTTTGTACAAAACGAGTGTTCATGCAAAAAAGCGAAGAGCTAGCATCAGTGCTACCAGTCATCGGTTTAAAGTTCTAGCTGTGGAAAGACAGAACCTTGAACCCCACTAGGCGGCACGCATCCTGAAGTCAGTACGTCAGCGCTATCAGTGCCATATCATATGCAGAGGAAAATTACCTTTTGCTACTGATGACGACAGCGCACAAGCTGCAGAACTCAGTCGAGAATGACCAGAGATTGAGTCATGGCCTCCTATATCGGGCATGAAGGCAGGATTTTCTAAACCTGGCGCGCTGCCCAATACTGAAGGCCATTTGTATGCATTATATATCAACTACGCCACACGAATGTACCGCGTCGCGGTGCTCAACCCTCCTTCTCGCACAGACCGATGACAGCAGTATTTGTACCGCATCGAAGTGAGCCCTGTTTTTGGAACTGTCGTAAAAAAACAACAACGGTGGGCTCTATTCGAGCTTCCCGCCATTAATTCGAGAACTATTCGAAAACTTGGCAAAAGATTTGATTTATTTCAAATAATTTTGAGAATTCACTATCTGATCCGATCAGCGAATCAATCAGCGAATTCAGTTCGCGGTTTAGATTTTTCTAATATTCGCGCACCCCTTTTCTATTCCAATGGCAATTCGTCTCTGATAACAAAGCCAGTGCCAGCGATTAACATTGCTTGAGCTGTCGGTCCTGATGTCAAAAAGGTTGAGGGCACACTTAAGCTCCGCCTTATAGATATGACGCGATAGCATTAACGCGTCTCTTCAGCGGTCTGGGGTCCTCTTGGCGTATCGCTTCGCAGGCACGGACACTGTTCTTTCTTTCGCCACCACATAACGCTTAACCTACCATTAAGAGTGCAATGCGGCAGCATTAGAGATCCTTCCCGCGCAAATGCTCCTCTGTCGCTTAGGTTCTGCCTACATGCCCATATGCGGAATTGGTCAAGCTCTACAGTCATAGATCGCGAGAAGTCCTTATGCCGTTCCTGGAGCAGTGGTGCCGCGGTTAAGCGATGCACCACTGGCTGTTTCAAACACAGCCACCAGTGGAACTTGTGAGACCCAGATTGCTCTTTCCGAGCAACCTCTCGCGACCAAAATTAATTAAGGTGCCACCTGCCACGGTTGGCAGTTTGCACACAGTCCGTTATGCAGGTTGCCACTTTCCACGGGGGACAGGTTGTGATGACGTCATAAGATCATGTGACAGGTGGCTCTTAACGCTATCGCGTTAGAACAGCAGCTACTAAAGCAAAAAAGGGGCGACGTAATGAATAGGAAAGCGAATCGTTCTATAATATTCGAAGCGAATAAACTCCACTGACTTAACTTTAGTCAGTGCTGAGATTGCGCTCCTGCAGAAATCTTGAAGAAGAAGATCGATGTCAACACACTCTTTTTATCATCAATGGAATAAGACGCGGTGTTTTTCTTTCCTTTTAAACTTAAGAAACTAAATTTATCACTTTGTTGCTTTTCTTTTGAGCCAATTATCTATACAATGGTAAGTATATATTGCTGATTTCTTATTTCTGGCAGAAATGGTTCCAGTGGTTTACAGGGATACCGCTTTCTAGCCGCCGTCAGTTGCCTAGAAATTTGATGACCCGGCACCTGCATCATAGGAAAATAGCGCCCATAATAGTGTGCATCATTATTAGAATTTTGAGTGTGCCTAATGTATATGACTCATTCGCATTAACTATAGGCACACTTATATAGTCCTGAATGCTGGACGCATCGGACAGCTATGTCGTAAAATTCTTAGGTAGGCTTTTTCTTGGAGCCCGCTGCTGCAAGAGAGCCACGTAGTGGTATCGAGGAGAACCTCGACATCTAAACCCTGTGGAAGGTTTATCAGTGATAACAGGCTTTAAGGTAAATATTGGCAGTAGCATATTGTCAACACAAGGTTCGTCTCTGCATTCGCCTTATATTGTTTTTGCGTCACGCAAGTAAAATATAATAATAATCTCCAAAACGTTTTTAAGCCTTTGTCTTAGCCAGTGACCCTGCATTTTTAGCAACATCTCATTAATGTTCACAACAAATTATAATCGCGTTAAAGGTCCCCTAGCCACTTTTTTTTTTAACGCAGTAGGGCAAAGGCTCCCCTTCAGTGAAGAATCCAGCATCGTAGTTTGCGTGTTGAGAAAATCCGGATTGGTCGAGAGGGTCGTGACGTCACGTGGAATTGAAAATGAATAAAACATTACAAAAATTGTGATTATAAGGTTGCAACATGACACAAACCTCGTTATGACATGTACGAATGTAAATAAATTTTTTTCGCTCAGAAGAAAATTGGGGTAATTAGATGGAGATCAAACCCAGGACCATTGGGTAGCGAGTCAGACACGGTACCCCAAGGCAACTGAGGCTCGTTCGTTCGACTTGGTTAAATGGAGGCTTTGTATGTTTTATGGTACACGAAAAGAAAGAAATTAAAAAGAAAGAAATGAAATGTTATACAATAAAAAAGTGTCTGCGCATGCGAAGTGATATTCAAAGAGGACACCAGACCACTGAAAGGACCCATTAAGGCTGTTCCAGAAAAGCCCACTCAGTGAGGTTTCAAATGTGTATTTTTGGCGTGCGATATTTTGAAATGCATTGCCGATTAAGAAAACTTGAGAACTAGGCTCAGCTTTGATGCTGACGGCCTTCAATTTCGCGACATAATGTTGCCCCTTAGAACCAAACATAAAAAAGTTTATTAAATAATTTAGTTAACTGATGGTCTAATTATTATGCTCTATCACTGACATAATGTCCGCCTTGCTGTACCATTCATTTACACAGACCACACCAGCGTATCTCTCGCAGGTTTTACAATAAAAATATGTAAAGTTAAAAAAATCACCCGATATGTGTCCAGGCTTCTTTTATTTTTTCAACGGATGTCACCATTATGAACAACAAAGAGGGGAAAGCGTAGTCGAGTATTTTGCCCCTCTTTGTCTGTCCATGACATTCATTACCGAACAAATTCGAACCCATGTCCACGTTTTTGGGCGAACGACTGTTAAATTGCTATTGTTTTAACAACAGTTGCTACTCCTGTTTTACTAAAGGGAGTTGAGATTTCGTGCCCGCTCGTACTCCCCAAGAAGCAGCCTTGGAAGCAAACTTCGTTCCTCAGCAGTTCCGACTAATCTCGCTTCTTGAGAATTAAGATTTCCTTAGCGCTCATAATCTTCACATGACATCCGCATCGTCGACTGGACAAACCTGGGAAGCATTCTACACCCATGAATAAAAAAACAGGGTAAATGATCGCATTGCCCTATATATATATATATATATATATATATATATATATATATATATATATATATATATATATATATATATAAAATCACCGAAAATTGAAGAAACATAACAGGATTTAATTCACGACGTTTCGGCTGGAGGACCAGCCTTTTTCGAGTGTAGTACAACGTTTGAAACACGCAGTTTTTATAGAGTGCGCGAGGTACAAAGTTTACAAGTTTACAGCAAAGCACGAGTTTTATATATATATATATATATATATATATATATATATATATATATATATATATATATATATATATATATATATATATATATATATAGAGAGAGAGAGAGAGAGAGAGAGAGATAGATAGATAGATAGATAGATAGATAGATAGATAGATAGATAGATAGATAGATAGATAGATAGATAGATAGATAGATAGATAGATAGATAGATAGATAGATAGATAGATAGATAGATAGATAGATAGATAGATAGATAGATAGATAGATAGATAGATAGATAGATAGATAGATAGATAGATAGATAGATAGATAGATAGATAGATAGATAGATAGATAGATAGATAGATAGATAGATAGATAGATAGATAGATAGATAGATAGATAGATAGATAGATAGATAGATAGATAGATAGATAGATAGATAGATAGATAGATAGATAGATAGATAGATAGATAGATAGATAGATAGATAGATAGATAGATAGATAGATAGATAGATAGATAGATAGATAGATAGATAGATAGATAGATAGATAGATAGATAGATAGATAGATAGATAGATAGATAGATAGATAGATAGATAGATAGATAGATAGATAGATAGATAGATAGATAGATAGATAGATAGATAGATAGATAGATAGATAGATAGATAGATAGATAGATAGATAGATAGATAGATAGATAGATAGATAGATAGATAGATAGATAGATAGATAGATAGATAGATAGATAGATAGATAGATAGATAGATAGATAGATAGATAGATAGATAGATAGATAGATAGATAGATAGATAGATAGATAGATAGATAGATAGATAGATAGATAGATAGATAGATAGATAGATAGATAGATAGATAGATAGATAGATAGATAGATAGATAGATAGATAGATAGATAGATAGATAGATAGATAGATAGATAGATAGATAGATAGATAGATAGATAGATAGATAGATAGATAGATAGATAGATAGATAGATACAAAAACATCCTGACAAAAACATCAGAGAAAAACGAAAAGAGAGGTATCTCGCAAACTTCTTTCTCCTGAAGGACAATTTACAGTAGGCTGTTGAACGAAAGGGTGTTCTTGCGAGCCTACTTCAATTGAAGAAATATGTTTCTTTAATATTTCTGTGACTTTAGCTTGAAATAATTCTTCTTTTAGGTGGAGATCTCGTTCGATGCCATCAGGCACAAATCTATCCAGGATGGAGCACAGGTTGCTCATGATTGCAGTAAAATCGCCTTTCTAGGGTTGCGTCTCAGTGACAGTGACAATGGAAGTGCGGGGCAAGAATATTATTTTGATTAATGGGACCAAGCGGGGTTATTACGGGAGTCAGAATACTTGCGGATGGAGCTAAGAAAAGGTCTAGAACTCATGCGGTTGCTAAAGGTACACGCATTCAAAACTCGATGAGCTACCCTATAACCGAAATACGGCAGAACTATTAGTAAAACAACTGGATTGAGAAAAAAGTAAAGTACGTATTAGCATGAGGGTGCACAATGTTTGGAATACTCAGATCACCTAATAAAGCAAGTACATCACTGATTTAGGAAGTATAAAATTTCTAGAGAAGGCTATTTCCCCCAAAAAGTTGTCAATATCACATCCCAAAAACTAGTGGCTAAAAAGTTCTCGGTAATACATCATTACAGGTTATAAAGTTGTATTCGCCACATTTAGTCAAAGACGCCGGCACCAAATCTTTCAGATGTGTGACAAAATATTCTCTCGTTTTTTATTGTTTTTTCTTTGCACAACGAACTAATTTTTCATTTAAGACATTCTTGAGCCAAGGCTGTAGAATTAGTATCAAAGTCGTTGATTAGAGCATGCAAAATTTTTCTTCGAGCAGAAAGCAGCGAATAGCAGCGGAAAAAGCCACAGCAGTATCTGCCCGACGTCAGCCCCATGTGTGGTGGCGTACAAGTAAGACACAATAGTTGGGATGGTGATTCAGCTCAGGGCTGATTTCGCACTTGTCTCAGCATTTGCATCGAATCAGTTGCATGATTTATTAGAAATGAGCCTTCTATGACGCATTTTGAAAATACATACCCAGTTCTTTGGCTTGAGTACCCAGTTCTTTCCTCACTTGACGTTTTCGGACAGTGAAACTTTAGCTCAGGAGAAATTTGTGACTTTCAACCAATTGACAGCTTTGAAGGGAGTCCAAATGCGTTAAATTTATGTGCTGAACATTATTTTAGGGACAGGTAGTGTTTGAGTGGCAGCAAAATGACCTATGATGCGTAATATTTCTTTGCAATTTTAGCAGTTGTAGTTAATAATGTTGAAAGCATAGTTCTGACCAATCTCAGAATTTTTTCTTTGAGTCCATGCTCTTTTGCAGCAGGAATATAGGGCGTTTTGTGCAACAAGAGATATTATTGCGAAGACGAACACTGAGCGTTGAGCCGATGCCAGCACAGGGAACGCATTCTTTCTTCTATACTGCTTACCATGTCGCATTGAACTCACCCTGACATCCATGAATATGAGATGCTCAGTTATTTACAGTTTCAGTGCAGCTGTTCTTCATGTGAGCAATGTGACTGCAGTTTTTGTTTGCCACTTCTGACAGTTTATCTCTTGAGCGTTATTTGGTATGGCACTTCCTTCAACACGAACTGAACGCTCATTCATAGTTATAGTACGTACCTTCCTGCAAGCTAGCAGCCAGTTGAGTAGGGACTGGGTTGGAGCCCGTTGTCCGCCCTCAGAAACAACTGCAGAAATGCAGCAGGGACTGCATTTTGTTCGGATTCTTTTTCCAATGCAGTCCTTTGCCTATATGCCGTTGGCCAGTCCGAGATCGAACGTGAACTCAAGCAGTACACCGTGCTGCCAGTGCCTTCATGCATTCTCCCGGAGGATTGCATGAGGCTCCATTTTGTCGGACTCCAATGCGCTGCCGCCGCCACACCCGTTGGCATCAAGCCCGACGAGCCGATGATAATAGAGTTGGATAATATTTTGTCATGCCAGGTTCCAGACAAGCGGCCGCAACAAAAAAATCATCTTGGCGACGGTAGATGAGAGGACGGAGCGATGCTTGACCACTCAGTTGAACTCCGTTTTGAGAAAGAAAGATTTACAAATACTATCTCGCATCTTAATTTCTCGCATATAATTTCAGTTCACCGCTACCACTTCACGAGCATTCGCTGCTGCTGCCTCTACAACACTCGTCCCCATACTCACTTTCACCTCTTGGAGTCGTTTTGGTTCATTTGATTCTTTAAGATTTGCGTCGTGATAGCTTTACAGACTTCGAAGCCATGTTAACACTCTGGAAAACGCGTAACACGCCGAACAGCACTTGAAAGCGTCAGGACGCTCTGCAGTGTCCGATCGTCCTGGTGCTTTCAGTAATGCTGCGTTACAGCTACGCACGAACCGTCTGTACAGTGATCACGCATTCGCTGACTTTGAAGAGTAGCGGATGCTCGAATTCACTTAAAAACATGCTTCAGGGGGCAGCTCTTAGGCGCGCGCTTCTGGCTGGCGCGTCGTTGTCGGCGGCGTAACCGAGATAACTATATAGCAAATCGAAGAGCACGACGAAAAGGTAGGGTTGCAGCAGAGCGAAGGATGAACGTAGGGCGATAACGAAGGGAAGGCGAGAATGAAAGTAGAGTGGAAAGTAGAGGAAGAGGGTACGGAGGGGGCAGCCGAGGGGGGTCGCGCTCAGTTTGCACTGGCTGTTTCCTAGACGCGTTTACAGACAGCCGCCATGCTTAGAGCGCGTGCCCCAACCACCTGCGCCTAATCGAGTGCGCCGGATGCGATAACGTGCAGATACCCCCGCAACCACTCCGCTTCAGGCGGGACACATTGGAGGTTTTGAGAAAAACGACGTTCTCCCTTGTCCAGGCGAGGCGATTTATTGCGCAAAGTTTGTGGGTTCCTTAATTGTCGCACAGGTACGTGGCTGACAATGTTCTAATCAGCGTAAGATCAATCACAAAACTGCCAGTCGCAGCTTGAGTCAGTAATGAAGTGGTAGTCGAACCGTCAACCAGCACACACATTGGCCTCTATGGAGGCCGTTTGTGGAGTCCACGCCGTCTACCATGGCAACGGGTACCCGCTACTCCTCAGGGACCAGAAAACGCGGTAGAGGACGCCGCAACCGGGCAAGTGCTGCACCGCGCCGCTCAACACCACTGAGGAGTGCTCGTTCAGTGCGATAGTTCACAGGCTTTGTGCGACAATGCTTGCCATCGTACTTTAATTTAAGGGTAGCTTAATCGTCGTCCAAGTTTTCTGCCCCAACATATCGCAAAATCAAGCTGAGCTCAAATTTTGCATTAGGAAGTACCGTAGTCATCGGTCACTTTTATTTTATTTCGAAAACTTGCCATGCATCGTAAGGTGGGGCTGTCAGTATGCTATAGAAGGCGGCGAAGGCTATTTTCTTCGAGAAACCTGGGCAGGCCCCGGCTCTTGTTGTCTCTCAGCCACAGGGTGAGGTCTTCCTCCCTAGGCTTCCTTGGTCCTTTTCTGCGCCCTCTGCGATGATGGTTCGCCAGCTTGATTAACTTTCGCAGAGACAGAAAAAATGTGTTTCGAAGCTGTTCAGAAAGCTCTAGGTCTTCGTGATAATAACCGGGCATAAGTTTCGGTAAGAGCCGAAAGTAAGACTTAATCCCGGTGGAAAATAATTGGTACTTGGTGGATACTTTTGCAGTTGCTTTCGAATAGTCTGGGGCCTGAAATGTCTGCGCAAATATTAGGCAAAGCAGGCTGTCAGACCGGAACGCTTTGCTTTCTGATTGACGAAAAACGGTAAAGTTTATCTTCGGCTCTAGGAAAAGCAAAACTTTAGGCGAATGTTTCAACCAGTTCACATGTATATTATGCAGGCGCGGAACTTTGTGGTGGCGGCAGAGTTTATCTTGACACAGAGTAATAAATTTTGAAGTAGTCAGTCTGCATATCGATATGCGAAATGACCACTCTGTGCTTATTAGAAGGCATATCCTTCATCTAGCAACTCAAAAGTCGCAGCAATGGAGCCCACTCAGTACGGGGTGGCAGATGGCCAACACAGATTCTTCGCTGATGGGCTGGTATGGTTCAGGTTCTACAAGCAGCAAATGCACAGAGAAGAGATTCCTCAACAGATAGCCCAACTTGACCCTAAAAGAGTTGCTCTCTGCTTGGTTATGCAATAAAGAAATGACATTTCAGTTTCGCTCCGTTTTGCGCACATTTTGGTCTTTTACCGCGTTTGTTTCGACTGTCTTCCTGTAGATGTATTTTAGCACTTGAAACAAGTGAACCTAGGGACCGTTTGAGAATCCCCAGCTACCAATAAACTTTACAAAAATTCTTGTGTAGTTAATTATTTTTTCGTTTAAGTTTATTCTCATCTACATCTTCTTGCCCAAACGAATTAAACACAGGCAAAAGATGCTTTGACATCTGACTACGGCCTGCTCTTCCTGTGACAGCAATATACTGCGTTGCATGCAATAGAACTTCACATAAGTTAAAAAAAATTGCAGACGAGGAACTAGTACACGATCACAACAGGGACACCGAAGATACACACTCAAGTATGTTAAGACAAAATCAAATGTAAAGTAAAGGTGTCGGTAAAGCAATTCGAGATACATCACATCGCACGTATTAGTATGTTAACAAAAGAGCAAGAAGCACGATAAAACAAATTTATAGCGTAAATATGGATGGTGGAGGAACTTCCAGATGAGCTGGCATATTGATTTTTTTAGCCTACGCATGCACCAATATTTCATGGAAATAACTTTTAAGCTGGCGAATTATCTTTCGTTCCCTCATCTAACTCAGTTTCAACCCTTTTTACACAAGGGAAGGCTCCACTTGCGGACGAAGTCAGATACCGTCTGAAGGAAAAATGCATTCCAACAACGTAGGTTCTCCGCACTGTATGAAGTGTCAGTCTTCGCCAGTGCTTCTCTTCAGAGCTTGGCGTTCCTAATGGCAGCTGTGCCACCGAATATACGCCTTGGCACTCTGGGCGCATACATGTCACGGCAGGTATTCTCCGCAAATGTAGGTGAGAATGAAAGCGAAAAAAAAATGAATGAGAACGTAAATAAACAGTAACAAAGAGGGGTAATATGGGGAGGGGGGAATGGGGGGCTGCGTGAGTGGTGGTTGTTTCAGTAGCTACCAAAAGCTTATTTGTGTACTTAAAGCGTTACATCCCGCCGCAGTACCATTGCTTGCTTAATTCTCTGTATTCTAAGAATAAGCCACAAGAGCCCCGAAACATGGAGTATTTGAAGACGCGATCTCTACCCCATTGTCGACTGAAAGAAGAGCGCCCGCAAAGGCCCCACCCCTCTCTTCCTTTCCCATAATATGGAAAATGTAAGCACAGCAAAACAACGCGATCCCCATAGATAGCTAACCACATACGGCAGCAATCCACATTGTGAACGTGAGGCCTCGCTTACGCAGGTTCGTGGGGCTCAGCCGTGCAGTGGGCGGCAAGAGGGGGGCGCTTCGCTCTGCGCCGCGAGCCCACTCACGAGGAGAGCGCGCGATGCGTCCACGCGGGCGGCAGTCGAATCGCGCGTCTATAAATACACGCACGCCGACAGCGGCGGCGGCTCTCACGCGCTCACGCAAGGCCCGCCGGCCGTGTCGCGCCGAGTGAGGGCTGACGGCGGAAGGGGGTGCCGTTCGTTCGATTTCCAATACATCGCGCATGCACGCGCCGGCCACAGCAGACCCAGGCGAGCGGACAACGGTGCAGCCGCTGCCGCCGCCGTGAGCGCATAAATGTGCGTCCAGGCATGCACCGCGTTTCAGACCGCAGTTGCCGTAGTCAGCTTGCCAAGTCTGCGCCAGTGCGGCTGCCTGTCCTCTGGCACGCCACTTGCGCACTCCTCCCAATGAGGAGACAACCGCTCGAGCGTTTGGAATGAACCGTTTCCTCAAATGGGGCGCATACAATGAGCATTCAGGGCGATGTCGGTGTGCCGAATCATGACGCGAATGGAACAGCTAGGGTACTTTGGGGCGCCAGTTGCACCTCCCCAATGCGCGAACTGCTGTAGGAGTGGTTCGCGTGCGACCATAGAGGAGCGTGAGCGGCCAGTCGAGAAGCAAAGACGATGACGGCCCTTGTGTGTCGTGCCGATGGGAAATGAAAGTGGAAGTGGAGAGAGAGAGGCTGAAAGGAAGAGGAACAGGGCGTGATTGTGGCCTTTGCGCAGGTCTCAATCCCTGCGCGCGCGACACCTCTAAGGTTGGGCCGCGAGGGTAATAATGGCGGGGTACCGGATATAGCCTGCATGGTACTCGCTGCGTTTTACAGCTACCCGCTGGTTTTCCATGTTGCATTTTATGTAGCTATAAGCCCGAACCATTGCGACTACAAAACCTCGATTCGGTTGCTTTTATAAAAGTACTGCAAGGTTTTCCCATTAAGCTATGAAAGCGCTCCACATCAACAGTTGACGCGCATCCGAAGAAAAAAAAAGCCTGTAAGAAACTCTGAAGTTTGTAAGACCGGCCACAATTATCCACGTTGAATTGAGACATTTATGTTAGGAAGTTCTGGAATGGAATCATTTATTACATATTACACTCACTACCGAGGTGAAGCAAGGCGTCTTGCCTCTATGCAGTGGACCGCCCTTAATCGGTCAACATAACGCGGAACGCGCTTCGGGAGCGAAGCCTTGCTGCACGCCGACAATCGCTTTCCGCCGCAGCCCCGGAAGTGAGCAGAAAGCGTGAACTCGATGCCGCATTTACGGCGCTACTTTGACAGAGATTTGGCACGCTTATGAATAATTTCTTGAACATGGTGTTGTTTATTTTAAAAGGGAGATACCACCATTTATCGTGCGCTTACTCTTCCCGTGGAAGCACATTTACTAAACATAACAGCGACAATTTGTTTTTAAAGACGTGATAATTTAATAACAACATCACGTAATACAATGAAACAATGTACGGCACCAGGATGCACTGAAAAGATAATCGTGCTTTAATTAACGTGCCTCTGCTATGATGCCGTCTTAGGAGAACCGCGTTTTCGGAGCTGTGCTCTAGCTTTCTAGTGTGTTGAGTTGTTCAGTTTTTTAAAAGCCTTGTCACAGAATCAGCTTCAAATGAGCCAAGAAAATGAAAAATGGGAGTGTGTGTGCGTGCGGGGGGGGAAAGGGGGGGTGTAAAAGGTCCATTGCGTGACTGGCGGGTGGAGCCGTCGCTGATTAGTGCGACGGGCACCGATACAACAGCCTGTACGTGAGCAACCGATGAACCCGTTTTTATACGCGTGAAACGTTTTGCCAACCAGGCCAACCAAGCTGTGCCTTGCGGAGCGCGCTCAACGCCACAAAGAGCTTACAAAACGTGCGAGTGTGGCAACTGGACCTCTCCGGATCAGAAACTGCTCGCGCTGAAAGTGCTGAATTGAGTGCACCCGTCCGGCATGTGTCACTGCCAACAGCAGAAGGCCCTGCCTTACGACTGTGTAATCATTTTACAGCGGTAGCCATTGGCGCGGCGTTCCCCTGTTTGGCCTAGCCGCTCGCCCCCACAAAACGCGGGAGGAGGGAAAACATTTTATGACAAAAAAAAAGTTGTGTTGATTGAGCTGGTGGTTGGAGTCCTCAGTCCTGGACCCCAGTGGCCTTGGCCGACGAGCGCGCTAGTTGGACGAGCGCTCGGTGGCTCTACAAGATGACGCTGGTCAGTTGTACCTCCCACTGATCGGGAGGTTCAACTCACCAGCGTACCGCTACCGCGGGAAGGAGACATTCTTGTTACAGGTGGTAACTGCACTGTGCGTGAGATTTCAGCGATGAGAGGGCAGCTGCATAGGCATGGAGATTTCACGCGTATTCAGTATCCAAGTGTGTCAATTCTCTAAGTTCTTTGGCAGTAACGGATGCAGCCGCCGCGGTGGCTGAGTGGTTATGGCGCTCGGCTACCGGCCCGAAAGACGAGGGTTCGATCCCGGCCGCGGCGCTCGAATTTCGATGGAGGCGAAATTCTAGAGGCCCATGTACTGTGCGATGTCCGTGCACGTAAAAGAACCCCAGGTGGTCGAAATTTCCGGAGCCCTTCACTACGGCGTCCCTCATAGACTGAGTCGCTTTGGGACGTTAAACACCCATAAACCAGTAACGGATGCAACGAGCGCAATCTGATCGCAGCTTTTTAAAGGTATCAGTACTGGCTTGCAGTGTTTATGCCAGCTGGCATCGTTAGCTGGAAGCTTCCTGGACAGCCGTCGGGTTAAAAAACACGTGAACAAAAACACGGTAAAGTGGCTATTGCCGGTTTCCTGCGGCAGCGTGCGGCGCAGATCTGCAGGCAGCACGCAGCTTCGAGCGCCAGCCTCTGCCCAGTCGCTGCCGCTTCCGTCGCGTGCGCTCGTGTGAGCGCCGCGAGCTGCGGGAGGGGAAGCGCACGGCGCGCTGCCGTCGCTAAATAATTCAAACGACGGAAATAGAGGGGCCGCCGCTCGCGCCGAATCACTCCCGAGGCGGCATGGCTTGGCTCGGGCTGAATCCTTGTCTCCCCTAATGGGGAAATGGGTGGCGGCCCACGCAGCTCGGACGCACCGCAGCAGCATTCGAGCTCTCTATACGCGGGGTCGCGGGCACAGAGGTGCCTCGACACCTCTCTCCCTCCGAACCCTTCCTGCCTTCGCGCTCTGTATCCCCACCACTTAAAGCCGCCCGCCGCCGAAGGCTTACAGGCGCCTTATTAAGCAGTCCCTCGGGAACACACTCGCCTGGCGGCCGCCGCATACCAAGTGCCGGCCACCCCGTCCTTAAAAAGGGCCACATCACCTCTTGGCTATGTTGCAAGGCGTCGTCTCTCTTTAGAGCAAAGTCTTCCTGGCTCAGTGATTTCGTAAGTGCAACACTATGTCCCCGCTGCCGTCTGTATCGTCATTCGAAACGCCCTGGCTGCATGCCGAGTGGAGCTCAATGACTCGGAGTAGTCTGCTTGTTTGGGAAGTAGTACATGCTTCGCGCGGCGTGCAGTGGCGGCGTATGTGGACAATGCAGAAACGGAATGAGGCAACCGACGGCCAGTGTTGCAAATATAGAATTCTTTCTGTAACTGCTTTTCTCAGTTCTGAAAAGAGTTTCTCAGCTCGCCCTTATTTTTCGCTAGCATGCCCGAGCTCCCAAATGCAAGGTTTTTTGTAAGCTGCCTTGTAACCTTGAAAAATTCCACCGATGTATTTATGCGCAAAGAGGCGTGACGCAATGAATTAAGGAATATTGTCGCACGAATGAAAGAAGGCTGTAATGCGAACGGCTACTAACAAATGCATACCTGAATTTCGCAATAGATGCAGTAGATGCAATAGAAACATCCATGGTTCCTTTTGCGCGTTCAGATCTGGAGGTGGCTCTAGCCACTATTTGACGCGATTTTCTGGCTCAACGCTGTTGCTAAGAGACGCCGCACAGAGTTTCATAGCAAGAACCGTGAACTAAAATAAAATGAACAAAAACACGACAAGAAGCTGATTATTCCTCTCCCTGAAACGTTCCTGTGGGATTGCTGAACGGCCAACCTTTAAACTAAGTGCATTATAAAACTCGTCGTCTGTAAACAGTCTGTCTAAAGCCCTCCTTTTTGAGTTCAACCTAGATGACATGGTCGCAGGTGAAGCCTCCTCGGCCCGCGTCTTCCTTATTCCTGTGCATCATTTCCTTGAGGCAACGGGCAAACGCGCGAAGCTTGTTTTTTGCGGTACACTACGATAGCGACGCAGTTCATCCCCCGGAAAAGACTCTCGCGCAGCTATCGCTGCGAAAGGCCTCTCAGATTACGCCTGCTATAACGCATTGTCATTGGAGGCGAGAGCCACTTGGTGAGAGGCTCCCCAAGAGGGGCAACAGCGACGGATGCCGCGGGCCTCGTCGTCGCTATTCCACGTATGTACACACTCTCGATTCCGTGCACTTTCTATCTCTGCCTGCGATCTTGAGCCGCGCAAAAGCCCGCCTATTCCCAGACCAACGAAACCGAGCCGCCGGTGTTCCGTCAATATTTGCGTTGCTGCGGTGAGTCAGATGGGAACAGAAACATCTGTCACTGTCTCCTACCAGCGGGACGGGTGCTTGAGCGCACCGTTTGTGTTTTTTGCGCGATCATCTGGAGTTTAACGCGTAGCGCGTCGGATCCACGCTTGCTCGCGCCTAAGCGCTAGCGCTCCTGAGTATTGTGTCAGTGCGCGAGACGAAGAGAGCACCGTCGCATCGTACCTCCCCGACGCGTTGTTCTGCAGCCGGTGTCATTCTACGCTTGAAAGATTTATGAGACGCTGCGAGTAAGGTAGTATACTTTGTTCCAAGCACTCAAGCTTCTCCTCGGACGCCGAATATTGACGAAGGCATAACCGCCTTTGATGATAAGTGCTGCAACGTGGATAGCTTGCGTGTGTAAAGAGTTTCAATATACCAGCCCCGGATGTCACCGGCGAAGAGAATCGGCCGGGCGTTGGGAGGAGATAGGGTGCCGCAGGATCTACAACGAGAACATGTGTAGCGTCCCCTTCCCTTCAGCGGGAGGCTTACAGCACTCGATGGCGGCTATTTTTAACCTGAAGATGCAAATCTGCGACTGTATTGAGCATAGCCAAGCTGGCGCTTCGATTTCTTCCTGTGTTGTCTCTCCCGAGCACTGCCTAGGTCGGCAGGTTGTTCCATATCTGTCGTTATGGGACGCCGCTAAGGTGTGCAGGGCTCGGTTCATCTATACGCCCGTTTTGTCACTATTTCTTCCTCAGACGTAGAGCACGTACCTCATCTTCATGAGAAGAACAAAACCTGCAGAAATGAAGCAGCCCTATCTTTGGAGGAAAACAATATATGCGCATTTATGAAATTGACCACTTGCACGCGTTGCGAATAAGCAACGAATAAGCAATAACAATACGGCATAAGCAGTAATGAAAAAATAAAGCTGAAAAAATACTTCCATTTTTCCCAGAAAGACTGAGTATATGTAAAAGGTTGCAACGGCTACAGTGAGGTAAATTGCACGAAGTTGTTAACGAGAGCTCTTCACAAGACCAGTTTTTCAAAGCAAACTCTAAAGAACCCTATATGGCAGATACAATCGCCGCGACTGATACGTTAAATTGGGCTGGACTCCTGAAAGTGACGTAGGCGTAATTTTCATCGGGAACAGTGGGACAGGCGAGTGGCCATGGATGTGTTTCCACGAATGGCAGGTGCTTCAAGAGATCGAAGCAAGTGAATAGATTGCTTTGGCGAAATGCAACAAGACAAAGTGAGGCTCCACGTCTCCATAGCCCAGTTTTCATGCAATCATTAATGGGTTCGTGACGGTGGTGTCTGCGGTATTTCTCTTTCACTTAGGGGCTGCACGCAAGCTGTGCCAGCCTGTATCTGTGAACGATATAAGCCACACAGGACAGAAATTCGCGAAAATCGGATAGAAATCATCAGACCCAGTAAAAAGGAGAAGAATGGACTAATGCCAGCGATCCTCTAAGATAACTTTAACAGCTTAATGCTCGTGTGGAAACTGTAGACAAAATGACCAAAAAGTAAACATAAGCTGCATAAGAAATGAAAGACAACATAGGTTGGTATAGTGCACATCCAGAGGCAACAGTTTCGTGCACATGAACTTTGCGGAAAAATCGCATATCCTCGAACATACAACTGAAACGAACAGAAAGTATATGCTTGGACGAGAAAAATGAATAAAAAATAAAATATTCCTGACCGTGCCACTAGGTATAACTGAAATTGACATGTGGGCAGAGAAAAATAAGGAAAAATAATGTTGCCCAGCCCGCACCGCCTAAGGCACAACGGGATATGAAACTGACATATATTAGTGTGGGCAGAGAAAAATAAAGAAAAATCATGTTTTCCAGCCTGACAGGCCGAACTTCAGTACGCGGAAACGGCAGACCACATTCCTGTTTTACGCTACGCCTTTATGCTGCGTGTAATGCGTGTTTTTATGGCGGCATCCGTGGCCTGGATGCATATTTCTCCGTGTGTGCGCTTCCATATCTCTGAGGTTTAACGTACCGAAGCTGAATGCGGGGCTACGTGAGACGCTCTTGTGAGGGACTCCGGATTAATCTCAAACGCCTAGGGTTTTCAAATGGGCACTGACACTGGGCGTTTCGCTTTCATCGAAATGCGGCAGCCGAGCCAGGGATTCGATCCGACGACCTTGTACTCATCAGTCGAAAGCTATAACCATGTGAGCCGTCACGGCGGTTATGTGCCCGGGTATACGCGGTATTAAGCATCTCCTCTTATCATATCAATAGTCAGCTAAGTTTTGTACAAAAAAAAGAAAACACGCTGAAATATTTCATGAACAAAACAAGCGATTATAAATACGCAGAGCGCCTCGGGCGGATGCGGAAAATGTAGCGCGAATATGCGTTCAGTGCGTACACTAACCTCGAAGGAGACTATTGCAAGTGGTGCAGGGATTACTGGACCGGATTTTACGTCGGATTGGGTCGGTCCATTGCGTTCGATATTTCTTTTTCACACGCCTGTAGATGGTAGCGAGAGCCATCGCAAGGACGCAAGTGTGGCAATTCTGCCGCGTCTTGAAGCATATACGGGGCCCCCACCGATTCGAGAAAAGCAGCTTTGCTCCTGGCTTCGTCGGGCATGAAATCCAGGATAAGAAGATTGAAAGAGCGCGGTGTCGATCTCAATGGGAGCCGAAACGGTCTCTCCTGGATTTGTTTTTGTTCTTGTTTCCTTGCAACCATTTTTCGCAGCCATTCGTTTTGGCTCCTTTCTTCGAACAGTGACCTCCTGGAGATGATTTCATTGCAGACGTCGTCGATCTGCTCCGACACACCAGAATTCCAAGCCCCAATAGTGTACGTTCATTGTTGAATACATGCCCGCTTAGCCGTATTTCGTGAGTGGAATAGCGTCTGAATTAAGCTCGTTTACTTGTCCCACGTTTTCGACGCAACCAGACGCGCCATTCACACAATCATTAAAAAAAATAACTTCATGGGAAAGCTTTTGGGCGTTACTGTTTGTCTCAGAAGCCATCTGCCTAGCTGGATGTGTTCGTGTTTGGCTTTTCCAAATCGTGGGCTTATGGCTAATTTAGCACACTGAAACCAACGTGGCGAAAATGGCACGCGATGTATTACAGCGCCACGCAAGTAGCTCACGCGAGTACCGATGACATCGCTATGAGGTTTTCTTCTTTTCTGTTTCTTTTTTTTTTGAATGAAAAGTAGTGGTTGAATAGTCTAGGCAGTTTGTGCAGCTCTGTCTAGAACATGCGCCCGTAATCGAATTTCGCTGTGTGTCCCTCTTAATGTACCGAAAAATTCAAGGAAAACCGATTGCACTAAACTGTGAACACAGAATCTGCCTTTAAAAAAATATCAAGAAAAGCTTTTATGAGACCAGGCAACTATAAGATACAGAAAAGCAATTTCTCTTCAAAGTGAAAGCATAAACGGGTATTTTAAAACTATTCTGCCATGCAAAAATACCCGAATGGCTTTTGGTAGAGAAAACAACAACAACAAAAACCCCTGTCCATCGTGTGGTCCATACAGAGAGCTAATTGTTCGCTTTAAAGGGACCTAATAAAGCCACTCTACTCGATTATAGTTACCTGCTGTCTGAGTTGCACCAGGCGTCCCCCTAAACGCAATCAAACTTTTTTTTTAAGACGAAGTGTCCTGGGGCGACTGAAACCAACTCAGTGCTGTTTTCGTTCCTCGAAGTAGGTAATCAGTTCAACTAATTAGGTAACATTTAAAATATTGGCTCCTGGAATAATATGTCAAGTAGAGAGTTGTGGGTCATCTTGAAAAACAGCCGGCTGATATGTTTGCAACAAGGTGCTGTTTATGTAGCTTCATTTATCGTCTAAAAGAAAGCATAATAAATTCAAAATCCGCCACTTGACAGCGGTGCTAGTTGAGCCTTTGAGACGGGATATCCGAGAGAAAAATCTAATCTCATATCCTGCACCGAATGCAACCGCAAAGCCATGTCGGAAACAGCGTTCCGGAGATGAGCGGATTTTTTCATCTCTCAGCGCGTCTTCAGGCGCTCAAGTAGCGCCGCCGTAAAGTGGTGAATTTTGAATTTCGCGCGCTTTCTTTCGCAGCCGGTAAAAAAGGCTACGTAAACAGTAGCTTGTTGCAAACATATCAGCCGGCTGTTTTCCAAGTGATCTACAACTTTCCCATCGAGACTTTTTTTTCCTCAAAGACAATAATTAAAAAGTTAGCTAGTTGGTCATAACTAATTAACTAAGTTTGCAGAACGAAAAAAATCCTGCAGTAGGTGACACAGCTCTTAACACCAGTGAGCTAGTTTCACTTGTCTAGGACAGATTGTCTATCCTAAAAACTGTTACATTTAGCTGGGACGCCCGGTATATCATGGAGTGCTTGATTCACCTAAGCTGGCTAAAAAAATAAGCCAGTGCCAAGCAGGACTCTTTAAACAACAAATAGTGTTGCTGGCAGTGGTCATTCCTGTTGCCTACGAAGAAATTCTTCTGTTTATCACATAAATGCTTGCGTCATATTCGGAGTGTTTAGATTTTATCTTCGTGTGTGGACGACAAAAACGCGATGCCTGTCGAATAAACTGGAGAAAGAGCCCCTTGAAATCTGTTAATTATTAGCTTCAACATGATTTACGCCTGCGCGAAGCTTTCGTACCACCGCCTTACAGAAAGTTCTCTTCCCGCAGAACGAAATAAATCGGTAGAATGTGGGATCCAGAAATCACGCGTCCACAAGCGAAAGTAGGATAGTGTCGGCTATCAGCACGCACCTTGTCCCGTACGTGATCATTTTCACAAGGACGGGCGCAAGCGTGGAAGGGAGCAAAGACGAGTCGGCAACAAATATACGTGATGCGTCTATGAAAGAGAGGTAGAACATCCGGGGCTTCTGACAGAAATAAAGTGAGCAAGAACAACGAACGCCACGCCGAAAGAACGCGTGATCTATAGCTCCGGGAGGAACTACGCACACACGCGGGCCGATGGATCCAGCGCCGTAGTTTTTCTTCGCCCCTTCTCTTTCCCCTGGCTGCCCCCTGTCTTTACACATTCCTCCCCTTTCACCTATCTTGTTCCCGCTTTCTTCGACACCCTTTACCCCCTGAGCATCTCTCTTCCCCGTCTTGTTCTTCAGCGACCAGAGTTATTTCCTCTTCTGTTCCTTAATGTTTAATTTCCACAGCGCTTCATTTTCTTCTCTTTCACCCCCCCCCCCCCCGACTTTTTTTTTCCCCTCTCTTGGCACTTGCCGCGGAGGGCTGCTCGGAGAAGCAGCGCGGTTCTCCGCCCCTGACGCCCGCAAGCCACAAATTCAATTTAACGGGGCCAGCGGAGCAGTTTCCCAAACGAGGGAACTACGGGCGCACACCTAAGCAAACGCAAGAGCAAGGGCAGAACGGTGTCGAGGAGGAGAAGGGTCGAAAGCGGAGCGAAGCGAAAGAAGCGAAGGCGCACCAAGAGCACTGGCAGCACTGGTGTCATGATAAAGACAAACACGGAGAGAGCGGATGCGAGCACACAGCGAAGGTTAAAGAAAGCGCCAGCAAAAGAAGCACAGTGTACATGGGGGACCGGAAGGGGGAAAAAAAGGACTGGGGACAGCAGCAAGGACAGCCTCGCGGGAAACAGAAAAAAGCGCGCTGGTGGAGAGAGCGCACCCGTGGAAGAGAGCGAAAGAGACACCGTATTAAGCGCGCCAAGAGGAACAGTCGAGGGAGAGAAGGCTGTGTTCGCGCAGTGCCGAACGGGCTCAGCAAAGGGTAGTCGTAGAGAAGCTGAGCTGATGAGCTCTGAGCAAAGGGAACTCGAGGGGGAGAAGGAGGAGATGAAAGAGAGGAAGAGATACGTGCGGGCTGGAAAGGAATCAAGAGCACCGAGACAGACAGGCACAAAAAGAAAAGGAGAAATAGAAGCGAGTCCGAGGGCAAAATAAACTAAACGGCGGCAGTGGAAAGCGAGGCGGAGGAGGAGCATTGCGGGGAAGAGGACGGGACGACGGCGGCGGAAAGTGCGCTGGTGGCGGTTTGGTAAAGCTGTTCCTGTCTTGCGTACGCGCCCTCGCAATGTGCAGCCGTAGACAAGGCGCTAAATTAGATTAGGGGCTTCGCGGTGTATGTGCGCCCGCGTGCCGGTGCTGGAGAGAGCGGGATGGCGTGGCCCGTACGTGTGCGTGTGTGAGTCGCGGGAGCAATAGAGTGCGGGCGGGAAAGCCTCCCCCTCGCACCGCGTGACCCGCATCGATGCTGCGCTGGCCCCCTCGGGTCCGACGCGAGCGAGAGGCCCTGCGCCCGCATCGGCTCGGTCTTGTTCGGCCGCTCGCTTCGTTGGCCGGCCCCGGCGTGCTCGAGATGTTTGTGCCTGGAAGTCTTGTGTACTCGCTTTGCGGAAGCTCTGCCAGCGCCAGCACAGTTTGCCTCGGTTGTCGCTGTAGTAATAGTCAAGGTCGTAGGCAACTAACGAGATTCATATAACGAGGGGTCTTCGCTTAAATGCACAACGCGATAATTGGGGCACCTGCAGGACGACGAAACGTAGCATGCCAACGCAGACCAGTATTCCCCTCGGTTTTATTCATTTGTTCTCTTATTTTGTTTTGATACAGTCCTACTGGAAGTTTATGTGGTGTGTTGACGATTTGTGCTTGTCCCTGAGCGCTCCAGGCTGCAGTAACCTAGGCTACTCTTACAAAAATTTTGTTAGATAGTCTATAGACTTTCCATAGACTTTTGTCAATGGAATCCATAGACTTTTTATAGACAAATTCTTTAGGCTAGTCTATAGAAAATCTATAGGTTTATGGCCATGCACTTTTAGTAGCCTTTTTCTACAGACAAAAGCATACTGAAAGTCAGACACAGGCCTATGCACCGTCTATAGACAATCTATTGATTTATGGTGGTACACATTTTGTTGATAGAAAGTCTACAGATAAAAGTTTACTTGCCCAATAAACACAGGTCTATAGACTGTCTATAGACATTTCATGGAGTTATGGCCTTTGTCTATAGACACTCTATAGACCTCTGTCTACTAAACCTTCAGTAGATCATTGTCTATAGACCGTTGGAAAATGTCACAACACAGCTATCATAAAAGACATGACGATCAATATACTTACAAATTTTGGAAGTTTAGTTTATTCCAAAGCTAACAGGCTGGGCATATGCAATACATACACCATAAAAAATGCCCGCCATTGTACTATTAAATGTTTAAAGTAACGGTCCGACTAGTTTCCTCAGAAACATACCTGCGACCTGTTCTCTGCTGTCAACATCTGGGCACGTCCATATGTACAGCGAAAAGGAAAAAATAATGTAAGGGTAACTGAGATAAAAAGTTCTACTCCATTTCTACTCACGTGCAACGCAAGGCATATCTTGGCTATCCTACTCTAGAAAGGTAATCTTCATTGTATCGGTTTGGTTTTACGGTTTTATGGCGGTACCACAGCGACTCAGGCTATGTGGAAAACATAGCGGAGGATTGCGGATAATTTCGACCACCTCGGGTTCTTCAACGTCCACTGACGTAGCACAGTACATGGGCCTCTAGAATTTTGCCTCCATTGAAACGCGACCACCGCGGCCAGCGCTGTCGTCCTCATCTTTTCGCTGGTAGCCATACCAATTTACGCTGGTGTCTGTTCCAGTGAGACTGCCAATTGGCTACCTAGATTGAGGTCCAGAGCCCCGCAACTTCCCGCTCACGGATGCAGTTTGTTGCGTCCTCTCGTGTTCCTAAAGTGTCCATAACCACGTGATGCGTATGGTGCGCACCTCCCGTTCTGTTCACAAGCTGTTTCCCGATTTGATCGCTTCCGAAATGGAACTGTGGCCGATTCCTGTCAACGTTTCCCTACCTGGACGTGAGTCGATAGCTACCATCCGAGCCCTCGACCACTTTCATTTATCCAACTGCAATGGATCCCTGTGGAAAAAAAAAAGAAGCCTGCAAAGATGCTGTATTACCCTCTGACTTCGTTCCAGATTCTTGCTCCAATGGTTTCACGTCGACAAAATTTTGACAATCCCCACTACTTCAGAGAAAGAAAAATTTCGCGAAATTTCATATTGAATGATGTCACTTACATTTTTTGGTGTGGCACTGCAAATCAATCACTGATTTTCATTTCTTCTCTATTTGGTGCCGGCTTTCTGCTGCGATGGTCACTTCGGATTCGTTGCCTCGACATCGATGTAATGCATACTTATGCTGGCTTCATCATAATGGAGCTGATACCAGGAATACGCACATCCAGTCGAACAAAAATATCACTGGAGTTTTTTGCTCTTTAACCAATAAGGGCGGAGAGAGTTATGTTTGCATCGGTGTAGTTAATTAATACTTCACCCAAGGGAGCAATAAAGTTATGTTAACTTTACCTGCGACGTAGGGAACTCCTCCTGACTGCCTGTAAAGAGTGCCCACAGTAGAACTGGTTTAGTCAAAGACGAGGTGTTATATTAAGAGAACGACGAGTTTTCTGAATGATCAGGAGGACAGAATTAGGGAAGAGATGCCCAACAGTGGACCAGTTGAGGGATAAGTGAGAGGCAACACGCCACAGACTGACAGCCACTGGCCGCCACGCCAACAACAGGGCATGCGCTACGTACAAATGGGCTACGCCGGCGAAAAAATTTGGGGTGCGCCGAGAGACGCATCACGCCGGAGGAGTAGGGCAATGCGCTGCCGGTGGGGATGCAGTGGGAGCAAGGGAAGATAACGAAAAAGGACGATGAAGGAGACGGTGACTGTTCGGAGTCAGCGCCCTCTCTCCATGTATGTGTGTACTAGGCGGAGTTTGAGGCACAGACGCGGCAGCGCCTCCAGGCACGTCCGCAGCAGACGTACACTGCGGCGGTGCTCAGGATTGTCCGTGTTCGGCAAGAGCAGACGGGAGCGGTAGAAGGGAGCGAAACAAGCGCGGCCACAAATGGCGAAGAGCAGCCCTTATATTTAGTGTATGTCTGGTCTTTTTCGTTCCCCCACCGCGTCTCCTTGCTCGGGGCGACGTTGAAGGAAAAACAAAGAAAGAACAAAAAAGCACTGATGGCAGAAGAAACAAAAGATGGATGAAAAAAAAGGAGAGAGTAGGATTTGAGAAAATGATGAGGATAGCGTGAGCGTGATCACGGGCGAAGTGCGGGAGCGCGCCAAACGCTCAGCTGTGCTGGAGCACCAGCAGCAGACTTAGTACCACTGCCTGCTGCCCTCCGCTTCCCCGGTGTGCTTTTCCAGACGTGTGAGCATTCGGTGACATGGTGCACGGGGAGGCTGGTCGGACATTTGCACATCCCTATTCCCGTCTTTCTCTTTGACCAGTTGGTTTGATGGGCACCAGGCAGCGAGGTAAAAAATCACGTGCACAAGTGATACGACAGCGTTTGCGTTCAGTGAGTGACTGTCTAGTTCGCTCGCGCCACAGCGGCAGCAGGCTGCGACCGAGAAGACCAAGAATATGCAAACATGAAAAAAAGTCTGCAGGGCCGCATGCTGACTGCTACAAAGGCGAGATATCTCGCCAGTTAACAAGTTTTTGTCCGTAGGAGGTTTTGTTTTCAGTTCCTGTTCACAAATTTTGTTGTTTATGCTGTAGAACATTTTTTAAATTCGTACTTATTAAGGTAGTTTCTCTCCTTCCCCTTTCTTCTCCATGACATTTACTGTGCGCAGTGCCAGGAAGCACGACCGCGCAAGAGGCGCACGCTAAGACCGCTCACGTGGAGATCATGTTCGCAGCGATGTCGTACCGGGCTTGGATTCAGCATTTAAAATGAAGCACAGCACATCAGTCGATTTGAGCGCGACACCGATTGCGACTACGCATTTTTATCCAGCAATGAAATTACATTCTACCTTGAATTAGGTGAGTTCTGAGCGGCTAGCGCGATCCGCTGTTTATCTTTATGTTGTCTCGGTGTCTTCGCGCAAGACGGATCGAGCTGAAAATTTGCCACTATATACTTGATAATAAAGATTATGCATTTCTGAATCGAGTACTGCCATCCGCTCGCTGTCACGTTATACATCGGGCAATTCAATGCAATATCCATTCCTATAATACTCTGTGCCCACGCATCGCTTGCACTGGTGGCACAGCCAAAAGAGTTACGCATCCACCATGACCACGCATACAGTCGCCATTTCAGCCTTGTCCCGATGATTGCTGCAGGTTCTGGCGAATCCTCAAAGTACAACTACGTGAAGTTTAATGCTGGGACAAGGCTAGCACAAACGCTGTTCAATACGCTGCTACCGTATTTTCGCGGCAGCAGTTGCCGCTAACGACAGATTCCGGGGGAAAATAATTCGTACCGACGCACCTGCGCGCGCCTAACCGTGCCACTTCCGCTCCACGTGGATGCGCGCACGCACGCTCCTGCAGAGAGCTCGGGAAGCGGGGAGCTAGGAGCGGGAGTGGGGAGCAGGGACCTGCAGCCGCGCGGGACTCAAAACTCCCCCCGCCCGCGCTGCCGAACGCACTGCCGGGGGCCAAAACGCGCGGGCGAGAGCTGCTTCCGGCGATATATACTTAACCGAAACGTGACCGCAATGTCCAAACTTGCGCGAGCGCCGTGCACGCCGGCGCCTCGTTCGGGCCTGTGTGCGGGGAGAGCGCGTCGGATAACAGCCGCGCGGGAGAAAGCCGGGCCCGCGTGTACCGTCACGTACGCAACCGGCGGCCGATGGTTCTTAGCTCGCTTCTGGCAGGGGGAGCACGAGCACGAGAGCGTTTTTATAGACGCAGGGTCTCGCCTTAGCTGGTCGCGGAAAGAAGGCTGCCGAGCAAAGAGATGATGCCCCGCTAAACAACGGCATCGCTCGTCACACGCGTGATCGTCGCCGACGCGCCACCGGCGAAGTCAGCCCGGCACAGTCGCTTTGTCGAGCAGCTCAGATTTGTTCAGATCCTGCACCATTTGAAACAGCTCCATAGAGGTGTGCCAAGTGTGTTCCCTGCACACACCTACATATAGTGCGAATCTGTGGCTTGGTTTACAATCAACGCTTCCAGAACTTTCTATCGGCGACATTCCCGAGGAAATAGTACCCATACTCCCGAGGATAAAAAGACAACTTCAACTTGCTCGGGAAGTTGTCATATATTGTTCTTGCCAGATGTCCGTGCAAGGTTGTTTGCACGGACATCACAGTATGTCGAAGGCGTATTCGCTTAGCTGCCCAAAATGTAGACACCTGAAATGGAGGAAAATCGAGTGAAATGTTGTCGTGAACGCTGCCGAGAGTGAATTTTACGGTTGGCTGGTGTCTTGATATGAAATCCAAATATACCATTGGAGAGAACCTGGAGGCAAGAAAGAGGGCACGGCCTGAAAAAATGGTAATAGCCGCAGCTTCCACTTTGTGCCGCATTTCTCCACTGGCCGGCCGGCGCGTAGGTCGTCTTCCAGAGACTCCCTGCGATGACTAACAATCGCGTATGACGGCGCTTTGTTTTCGTACACATCATTCGTGCGCTCATGAACACTTGCGCGCGTTGTTAGGAAGGAAAGCGTTGTTCTTTCTTTGGTCGCAAAATTCGGTTTCGGCACAATGCTTGGGGGAGGGCGCTCGACTACTGATCCGGAGTTCCCGGGTTCGAACCCGACCGCGGCGGCTGCGTTTTTATGGAGGAAAAACACTAAGGCGCCCGTGTGCTGTGCGATGTCAGTGTACGTTAAAGATCCCCAGGGGGTCGAAATTATTCCGGAGCCCTCCACTACGGCACCTATCTCTTCCTTTCTTCTTTCACTCCCTCCTTTATCCCTTCCCTTGCGGCGCGGTTCAGGTGTCCAACGATATATGAGACAGATACTGCGCCATTTCCTTTCCCCAAAAAAACCAATTATTATTATTAATGCTTGGGGCTGTCTTTCGTTTTACCGATGGGCACCCAGCGAGCTTCAACGCGGCGCGATGCGAGATAGGGTTAGGAAGGAAAGGCACGTGACTTGCTGCCATTGCTAAAACATGATCTTGCATTTCATTGCCGCCTGTCCGTTGCATCGTACTTGTGTTCAGAACTTATTTCACGCGTTTTGTAAACGCGTGACTTTGCCCCAATGGGCGCACTGGCCTACGTCGTATTAGTAATAATGAAAATGGCACCAGGGAAGAAAAAAAATTGCTGATTTTCACTGAGGCGCTTTGGGCGATGCACAAGAAAGTTCAGTTGCTTTCTCTTTTGTTTTGTTTTTGTTTCAAAGATGGCTGCATCTACAGAGCCGTCGGCATGGCGTCTATGTAGGCTTCCTCATATGGTTTGGTTAGCTTTTTTGCCGCAGCCATTCCACGGCCCTCTCGATAAGCGAGGACAGCACAGCAGTGCTGAAGCGTGCGTATGGCCCCACTGCCAACGTGTTTTCGCCTGCAGTGCCATGCACGAAGCCACGAAATGTTTCGGCCACGTGGTCGGCACGTCCGGCTCTTCGGCGTGGGGCAAACAGGCGGGCCCCGGAGACTCGCGTGCGACGGTCCGACGCATCGATTTGTTGACGCGCACACGCCATGCGGTCAATGGCGCTCGGAGACGGTCAGCACTAGGAACCGCAGTGCGGCCAGACCCGGCAAAACGAGAACGGCGCGCCGACAGGACGCGGTTTGTCATTGCGCAATCAGAGAAATTCCCAGAATAAGCTTTTCGGAGAAAGGAAGACAAGGAAGAGGAAAGGATACGAGTGCGGCTCTGTTCCGCCCAGGGGAAACAAAACAACCTCCTTGCCTTGCACAGCTTGAGCAGTCAATATCGCCAAGGTTAAATTTAGGCAAGCTCTTTTTGGCAACGTGCGCCGGAACTTGACAGTCAGCTCAAATGAACTCTCAGTGCCAGCACGATGCTTCGATAATTAAACGTGCTGCCATAACCTGTTTGTCTCAAAATAAATGCAAGCTGCAATTCTGGAAACAAAACTTGTCCTTCGCTTACGTCTGTCAACGCTCAGTAACGACCAGGCCTGCGTACAGGGGCGTGTCGCAAAAACTCGAGCCAAGGATTAAGCGCGTTATTTTTATTCTGTATTATTGGCAGGTAGTTGGCATACTTAAATTATTATTTTGACTTCATCGAAGGATTTAATTTTGGAGGAAGCTTCCAAGAGGAAGTTTTTGAGCGTCGTAGGAAAACCTTTTATTTTAGGCAACTTTTCATCGTGTCACCTATTGCAAATAAGTTTCTTTTGCGTTCAAAAGGGAAAGTCTACGAAATATTTAGAAAAAAAAAACGCACATGAGCACCCTCTCACGCGATATCAGCGCACTGATATGAGCCGCCCACGAATAACCATTCTGATCCTTGTCTAGCAATACGTTTGCGCCTGAAGAGTATAGTAAGTTGAACCTCGTTATCACGAAGTCGAAGCGGCCCCGCGAGTTATTCGATATAGCCGTTGCTTGCGTCATAGATGTACGCGGCCTTCGTTGAAACTGCCGCATGCAACGGACTTATCTGCCACCGTGTATACTGAAGACAACATAGCCGGCGTTCAGAGTTGGCCATCGATGTGCGTTAATTGCGGAAAACTTCAACATGCGCATCGGGCCACCAACCACGGGGGAAGAATATACGTAGTCCTAGAAAAAAAATTAACAGGATGTGGCTTTGTGGAATTAAAGGAAAAGATTTACTGAGGCAACCAAGGAAAAAAAAATTTTTTCCTGCAAATTCGCATCCCGTAAATTCTCGTCAGTCAATGCATACCAACGGCATATGGTCAGCCTTGACAACATGCGTCCATATCTTCCGCAGCCACTAATGGCTTCAGACACTAGGAAAAATTTTCTTGGAGGGATAATGTCGTGTAAGACGGGCAGATACGTATACAGAATATTAAGCTCCATTTCCTCGTTGGCTGAAGCAGGACGGGCCGTGTAAGAGAGGGCACGTGGCGGCAATTCTTCGCCAGTGCCCGTTTGGGTTAGCCTTAGCGGCACAGACCACGAGCACGCGGGCCAAAACACTTCTTTGCGTGATAGGAGTGTCCTATGTGAATACGTACGCCACATCGAAAGCTTTTAATAATGGCTCTCTTCTGGTCAACGGGAATTGTTTTACGCTTTCGTTTCCCGCCGCTTTGGTCCCGTTAAATCAGTCGTACCTCGATACCATCAGCCATGCCAAGCGCACACTGGCGAAATGGTTTTAATCGTGCTGAGAAAACGAACCAGAACGTCGATCCAGAAAAACAGTGTCCTCGTAGTGGGCACTCGTAGCGAGGAGTTTGGAGGACGGGGCAGCTATCATTTTTCTCAACGAATCTGTACGGAAGTGTTCAGCGCCGTTACGAATTGACTTACTCAGCGCGAAATGCCCAGTGGGGTTCATTGGAGGCTCGGTATCTCCCGTTATGACCCGTTGGTTTTCTGAGAAGGCGCTTGCTCCTCGTTTCGGAGTCGAAACCGCGTGTCATCGCTTTGTAGCTCATGAGCTTCCAGTTGGTGTATTCTGACGCGCTCGTTCAAGAACGACGACGAAAGGTGCAGTAAGCGTCAAGAATAACGTGAACTGAACAATTGAAGCATGAACCCGAAAATAATAATAGCTACTGGTGAAGAAGTACGCCCGGGTTCCATTAACACCTTCAAAAGTGTTCTTCGGGCCATTGTAGTAAAAACCAGCTGCTAAATAAAGGTCATTTTTGTTTTTCTATTCGCGTTTCATTTGACGCTGGCAGTGCGTCATTCAGTTCCCTCCCCAGTGCAGAGTAGCACGCCAGATATTTATTTGCCTGGCCAACCTCTCTGTCTTTCGCATCAATAAACCCTCTCACTCTGTCTCGTGAAAAAATCTTGGCTCGCAACTTTTTGAACATTGGACGGCTGTATGGGCGTGCCGCGAGAATAAAATGAATCGCTTTATGACATTGCTGTGCGTACTTAAGAAAAGTGCTTCTTTTTTTCTGCTACGTAAATTACGAGAAGCTGAACTGCTCAACTAAGCGACGCTTTTTCCAGATCAGGGCGAAAGAGGGTTCCTCGCCGTCCATCTTTGTAAAGCGAAGTTTGTTCGGAGGGTGGCGGTCCTATTTGTGCAATGCATTTGTTTAAATTTCTCCGTCGAAAATATAGATTTTTTTTATGGCGTTTCCATACAAAATTTCTTACCGAGGAGTGGGAAACACAATCCACCAAAGGTGCTCTCACAGGGAATGTCTCTTTGCTCGTTGTCACTACATGACAGGACAGTGATCGTTCTGCCGTGTAATGACGTCTCTCGGCTTTCGCACCCTAAGCGTCACCTAGAACTATTAGGGGGACTAGCCACGCGTTCAGTGACCGGCTACAAGCACAAGTGACTGCCGCTGCAGCCAAACAGTGATGACGGCTGAGCGACGCCAACGGGGCGGCGGCGCTCAAGGAAACCGAAGAGGGAAAAAAATTGAATAGGCGGGAGAACAAAGGCGAAGCGGGGTCTCTAGCACGAGGGGTAGGGGGTTGAGAGCTTCTGTTTACCGACCAATCAATGCCACTTCATAAGCGATGCATGAAGGGAGTGTGAGGAGGAAGGGGGCAGGCAAAGGAGGGGAGGGGGGGTGGCAGTCGATGCCGCGTCGGCTGAGGACGTTTCCTCGTCTGCTAGGCCAGGCAATGCGGTCACGCCATGGATTGATCCGCCCGCTCCGAATCTAAATGCATCCTTGCATTTTGAGCCATATCGAGCGCTGAGCGACATACAAGGGCCAACAAAAAATAGGCATATAATGTAGTGGGAATGAAAGGAACCAGTGCAACCACAGAGACAGGCTCGTCGCTGGCAGACAGCAGGTTGTACAGGAGCAGAGAGGAAAAGAAGAGAAGTTTTGTCTGGATTAGAAGGAAAGAGGAGAAGAAAGGCGGTCCCCATAAATGCTACCCCTATGCGGGCTAAAGCGTTACGCCTGTCGTGGCCTTTTCCTTAATGCGTGACTTTTTGCTAGTAGAACGAGTAGAATACTAAAGCAAAAGGTAGCCGTATATGAGCTATAAAGGTTGGCGACGCGACAAGAAAAATTATCAACGAGCGATCTTAATATATGAGTGGCGTGAGTCTAATTTTCCACTTACCTGGGAGCAATTTGTGTCCGGTGTTGAGAAGATAAACGCTCTCTGAGAAAGCAAACACTCTTTTCTGGAGAAGGGCAGCCGTCCATACCACTGGCCTAAAGCAGCAGGCGGTGCACTATTAGAGCTTCAGACCGAATCTGTTTGTATAATACCCGCAGGTTGTCTTAGCTAACACGCACCAATATTAAGAATGCGGTAAAGCATCCACAGGAACTGATACAAGGAAATGCGCTTAGATAACATGTGCGATGTCGAGCACTTACTTTTTTAAATGAAGACCTACCTAGTTATTTACGCTAATCAATTACAGGCATTTATAAATACTGCTGTCAGCGCTAACTTGGCAGTTTATTTATTTATTTACTTCATACAAGTTGCTGCAGCAACACAAGAGCAGTCAGGTTTAAAAGGACACCGCCGACAAATTAAAGTTGATCTGTATCAATAGACTGCCTCATTCTGACAAAAAAAGACGCCAGCCCGCACACCTACCCTTAAAAGACGCTACTTTCACTGAAAATTTAACTGTTATAAGCAAGAAAAGGCCAAAAAAGAAATACAGGCGCGGCAATCATCAACCGATCTCGCAAGCAAACAGTGGTGCGTCGACACAGCGCACGGAGTCCTTTGCCGGAAAATGAAAGACAAGCTGCACTCGTCACGAGCCAGAACGACATTCGTCTTATGACGAGCCTGGCTCGTGATCTCGTCCATGTCCACTAAGCGGTTAAACACAGTGGCAACGCAAGTTTCTAAAGCACATATTGTCGGATAAGCTTCACGTTTATATGTATCCAAGTGGCTTCATTGCTTTGTTCAAATTTTTGTGCAGTGCATGCTGTGACACCTTATGTAAGCCGGCTTAAAGAGTTTGTAGTGCACAAGAAACGCCTGCATTCGAAACTACATTTTAATCATAAATGTAATCCTTCACTTGGGGGGGGGGGGGGGGGGTGCATATTTCGCAAACATTCGAAGCTTTTGGCCGTGATGGTGACTGGAATGAACACCTTCCGGAACCTTTCAAATGCTCTATGGCTGCCCAAAGTCCTCCTGACAGAGCACCAAGGGACCGTTTCACGGCACCCTGTTCACCTGCGATCTACTAGACCAGCTTTGTTAGCACAGCGATATCGCTTTAGCTTTACCCTCGCTCTCAACTGCGACGCAAACACAGCGGGACACGACAGGTGTACAGTGGCCCTAACAGACAAGACATACCAAGCTACAGCTCTTTCCTTTGGGGTTTTTAAAAGATTGTGCTCCCGATATGGTACGGTTAGCGTTCTAAATGCTTTCTTTTTTTGCCAAAATAACCCTACCTCCCCTCCCTCCCACTTCCTTACAACGAAATTTTTCTCGAGAAGAAGCGCATTGCAGAATCGTTTTTTTACCGCTGTGTTCATCCCTTGCACTTCCCACTTGCGTCGCCCGAGCCGCAACCTCTGAGGTCATGCTTTTCATGTGCGCACCATTGCGCTCCGATTTTCTCGCGTCTCTTAATCGATCCTTGCACCCCTAAGCACTACTTCCGCCAGTGTATTTCGTCCCCCTGCGTTCCCGCTTTTCCCAAAATACTCCTCCGCCCGATGCCTCTCTGGAGAGAGAGGAGGAAGTGGGAGAGGGGAGCTCCAGACCTTTCACCCTGTCATCCAAGACGACGAAGGTGCAGGTTTGATTCTCCCAGCCTCACATTTCCGGGGACGCCTATACGTGAATACGCGCTGCGAGCACGAACGCGAGGCGCCCGCACAAAACTGTGATCCCCGGGGATACAGGTCTGCTGCATGGGGGACTAATTTAGCCTATTAAGGAACGACCCTCTCGCGCCCTCCATCCGACCCTGAATGTTTAATGCGGGCGGAGAGGGGAGCCGCCGCTCAGGCGAACGAATTCAGGGCGAAAACGCGGGCCCGCAAGCACTTTGCCGGGCTTGAGCGCTGGCGTGGGCGTTGTACTAACGTTCGGCAGGCAGGCGAGCTGCCCCGGAAACTGGCAATGCGTCTCAATGGGTCTCGCGTGCGTGCGCATACCTGAACAGTGCTATTAATTCTGATTGTTCTCTGGCTGAGTTTACACTTTGGCGAGGGCGATGAAGTTTTTCTTCTTAATACTGCATTCCTTATGAAGTGGATTTTTTAGTTTGTTTTTTTCCTGGCGGTATATCGACTGAGTGCGAAGTGATAGGGAATACCGAGCACAAACTCGTTCTGAATGTTTTCGTGCACGTTCCCGTAATTTTTTCAATATTTTCAACTTTTGTGGCCTTAAACTGATTAACAGTCACGTCAAAATACTCATGCGGAGCCTTGAATAAAGTTCTAGAACAAATGAACATCTTCATGCAACAAAATAAAGTTAACCTGTACAGGAGAGCTCGGAGAAATAAAGCAGCCGAGGTATGTTATGCCGTAATCTTTTCAAGCTCTCAGTAGCAAACTGATCAAATAAAACTGATTCGGAGAGTAATAGCTTGTGACACGTATTTGCGGTCTAATTTAGAGAGTGCCTGACGTGCACTCAGTGTCAAGGTAAAGCCGTTTTTCTTCCCCAGCATTGTGCAGATGTTGATTCGAACATCAGAGTCACCAAAGCTATGGGCTCCAATCACTGCCCTATTTTAATTTCACTTTACCTCCTGGGACCTACCGCGTGATATACATTCATGCATGCATATTTCCGTATTCTTGAACGCATTGTGCTCTTGCAAATATGTGCTAATTTTAAACACTTCTACAAATCAATGCCGTAAAAGTCATCAAACAATCGGTACAAATAATGCTCTCATGGCAAAAGTTGGCTTCCGAGCCGTCGATCATGAACAGGGAAGGTCCGAGCCAGGGCCGGTGTCGTATCCAAGTAGGCATTCGTCACGTCAGCGTGCAAATCAAGGGCGCACTTTACTGTCACACTACAGTGCAAAGACGTTGTTTATTGGTCAAATGGGTGTTCGACGTACGCAGCAAGAAACGCTTCTGTTGTTGCGCCCGCGAGAAACCAGTGCAGTGTGCTCGGGAGTGTTCTTATCACAGTGCACAAGAGAGAAGTGAGGGCGGCTTGGCTGGGCCCCGGCAAGCTGTCCCGATGGCTCCGGCGCAAGAGTTTCTTTCACGCCGAGCAGGCTCGCGACGTTAACGCTAAGTGAGGCCTTGCGAGGAGCAAACGTCTGAGAAGCGTTGGGCTCTCTCTGACGCCAGCCGCCGCGCCACGCCGCCCTCCAGCTCGTGCTGTAGGCGTCCCTCCCGAGCCGAGGCCCTCATGTCTGTCTCTGTCTGTCTCTGTCCCCAAGGGAGGAGGAGCAGCCGAGGCGGAGGGCGGCGGCGGCGGCGGCTGCACGGGCGGCTCCCGCGGCCAGCAGCCATGGCGGTCTTGCCATTCATCAACCAAGACACGTCGCAGCTATGGCGCCGCCTCAACGACAAAATCGAGGAGCCCAAGAGCCAGAGGCGACTCATCCTCATCATCGTCTGCGTGGCCCTTCTGCTGGACAACATGCTGTACATGGTCATTGTGCCCATCATTCCGCAGTACCTGCGCAGCATCGACGCCTGGTACACGCACACCGAGGGCGGCAACATGTCCTCGGTCGTGGTCAACGCCACCGTCAACGGCGTGGTCACAAACCGCACCGAGTGGCGCCGAACTGGTGGCCACATCGTCTACGAAGGAGAAGAGTCGGCGGTAGGCGTCCTATTCGCCTCCAAGGCTATCGTTCAGCTGTTCGTGAATCCTTTCTCGGGAGCCCTAATTGACAGAATTGGCTACGACATTCCCATGCTGTTCGGCCTCAGTATCATGTTCCTGTCGACGGCCATATTCGCCTGCGGCACGAGCTACGGTGTGCTCTTCTTCGCCAGGAGTCTGCAAGGCGTTGGCTCTGCCTTCGCGGACACCTCTGGCCTCGCCATGATCGCCGACCGATTCACCGAGGAGACCGAGCGCACCAAAGCGCTGGGCATCGCTCTGGCCTTCATCTCTTTTGGCTGCCTCGTGGCGCCGCCTTTTGGTGGTCTCCTGTACGAGTTCGCCGGCAAGGAGGTCCCATTCATCATTCTTTCCCTGGTCTCGCTCATCGACGGCTTCCTCTTGCTCTTTGTCATGCAGCCCGTGAAGCAACAGATGCGCGCAATGGGCGTCGAGCGGCCCAAGGGCACCCCAATCTGGCGCCTCTTCATCGATCCGTACATCGCTGTGGCCGCTGGTGCGCTCATGATGTCCAATGTGTCACTCGCTTTCCTGGAGCCCACCATCTCCATCTGGATGAAGGACAACATGCACGTGGACGACTGGCAAATCGGCCTAATCTGGCTGCCGGCCTTCTTCCCGCATGTGGCGGGCGTCTACCTGACGGTGCGCATGGCGCGCCAGTACCCTCAATATCAGTGGGCAATTGCTTGCTTCGGCTTGGCGCTCGAAGGTCTGAGCAGCTTTATCGTTCCCTTCGCCCGCTCATACTGGGTCCTCATCGTGCCGCTCTCCGGCATCTGCTTCGGCATCGCCCAGGTCGACACCTCCCTGCTTCCGACGCTGGGATACCTGGTTGACGTGCGCTACGTGTCCGTTTACGGCTCCATCTACGCCATCGCCGACATTTCGTACTCGCTGGCGTACGCCATCGGCCCCATTATTGCCGGCGGCATTGTGGAGAGCATCGGTTTCACAGCCCTCAACATCTTCATAGCCATCTCTAACCTCCTGTACTGTCCGCTGCTCATGTCGCTTCGTCACATCTACGACTACAAGCCATTCGAGAGCGAGGCAAACATACTGATGCAGGACCCTCCAGCCAAGGAGTATCAGACCTACAGGCTGCAAGACGGCGCGGCGGCTCCACTCCCGGTCACCAACCATGTGCAGCAGACCTCGTTTATGGAAGGCGGCACGGTCGCCACAGCGCAGGGGCAAACCCAGCAGCAACAGCTTCAGCAGTTACCAGTTACGGGCAAGCCTCCAACACCTCAGCATCAGCAACAACAGCGGCCTCCACACAAGCGCCCCGCCGCCAAGAAGCACGTGCGGGTCAGAGGGTACAGGTCTTCGGACATGGAGATGATGATCACCAGCTCTGAGGAAGAAGAAGGTGACCTCGAGTGACGCGCCCCTTTCTGGTGGCTAGACGTCGCTTGTACTCGTGGCCGCGCTCATCATCGACGTTTAGGACTGCTCCCTGCGGTTGTGGAGCTGATGCTCATCAGCTCCTATATGACGAGAAGAGGATTACTCCGAGTGAAGTGTTGACTGCTTGGTGATTTTTTTTCGCTCGGTGTGCATGTATATGTACATCTAGAAACTCCAGCCTCTAGGGTATTGAAATGAAAGCGGCGTGGTTACTGATATTACACGTTCTTCGCTCCCGTACAGAGTTTTAGCGTAACATGTTTCCCTTGTCAAATCGCGACCAGAGAAGCATGCTAGATAACGGTGTCAGCTGGGGCAGGCGGACATAGTGGTAAATGATAACTAGTCACTGCAGGCCGCAGCTACAAGGCGATTCAAAATGGTAAAAACCTTTGGTCAATGGCAGTGCTCTGGCGCATGCTAAAGTTCCCGATTCGATGTGTTGTGCTCATTCTTTTGCAAGCAGCTTCTGGTGAGTGCCGTGATTGAACGCATCGAAGCAGAAGGCCAGCATAGTTGTTCCTCGCAATAATTCGTAGTTCTGGCGCGGACTAACTGGTTCGCTGATTGACATGAAGCCCCCGTCTAGCTTGAAACAGCTACACTGCCGTGGATGCTTCAGTGTGTCAGTGAAGCGCAGAATGTGTGCTGTGCTGTTGTAAATTACATGAAAACTATGGACAGAAAGAAAGATAAAACGGTGGTGCAACCACCTCCCTTTTAAGAATTTGCTTCCGTGATGTCAAAAGCAGTTCGTTTTGTGGAATCGCCTACGATGATACCCAAGCAGGCTTAATTGTGAAACGTGGGCGCTCTTATTTTTCGTGCCGCTACCTATTATTTGACATCACGAACCATCTCTAAAGGCGTTCGGTGCTTTCTGATGATCACATCAATCCGGACTAGTCTAAAGCAATATATGCTGACCGCGACCAGTATACTGCTTTCTTAGGCCTGGCGAATGCTTCGTACACACGACAATTCCAGGATGGACTTCTCGTACTTTAGGCTCAGTCTTGCATATTGGCTTGTTGCCCCTTAATAGCCTGCCACCATGCAAACAAGCAATCATCATACACGGAACAAGTATGATGAAGTGATCGCTAGATATCAGATGTGTTATTCGCTAGTGCATAGTATTAACTGAAATAGGAGAGTATTGCAGTTTGGCCGTGTTTCTAAGTAAACCTTACACAAGAGACAAGCAGCCTCAGAAAGCCTATTTTTCTCTCATCGTACGCGGTCGATGGAAAAACTTTGCTCGTGGCTGCGTTTGCGGTGCTAAAGACGTTGTTAGAGACCAGAAACCTTGGGGTTAAAGCTGCAAGCATTAGGAGAAAGCGCACATCGATGAAAAAAAAAGCACTTGTTTGCAGCCGCCTGGAGGTTCTAGCAAGCAGGACACTTCAAAACCGCCTCAGTCGAACGTGGACACGATGTGCCGACCACAGTGTCTTCAGGCAGGCATGCTTGAGCTGCATAAAACGATTTCGGCATAGCTCTCTATCCACGCTAAGCTTACTCCGCAGAGTGCATGGCTGTTCTTAAGCAGGAAAGTCTGAAATAATGTTTCCTTTTAACAAAATCCTCCACATCGCTTGAAATTGGTGAAACCCATGAGTTCGCTCATTTGGCCCTTTAGAAATGAGTCGACCCATGCAGGAATTATAGCTTTCAGAGTTCGTTTGGCGAATTCTCGTGAATCCAAACCACGCTTTTCGGGTAGGGACGTCATAAGCTACGTGTATAGACGGACTGTAAGGGTACGCAAAAACTCCGAGCTTTTTTTCAGTTCAAGAACTATTTCCTGTTGTGCAAAAACAAGAAAAAATGCTAACATCAGTGCTTTTCTTAAAGCATATTCGTTTTATTTGCCCTTTTTCCCCAGTTTTGCTTAGTCGAGCGAACTTGGCCCTCAACTGAACTTTAACAAAGGGCCGAATTTTTTTACCAGATTCGAGCAAAACAAATTATGAATTGAATTATTATGCCCATCGGACAAGCAAACTTAGAAACTATGTCTCTCTTTTTTGTTCCGTCTCGTTGTGTCTCGTTGTCAAAGTATATCGCTTTGTTCGAATAGTCGTGTGTCTTGTGCGGACACGGCGTTACAAAAAAAAAAAAAAATTCCAGAGCGTCCTAACAGAACTGTTACAGAGGCCTACTGCACATTTTTCAAGACCAGACTACTCTAAATCTGCGATATATTTTTACTACTGTTAAGCAGACAGATGCTTTGTATCGTGAAGTCTGCTTCGCTGGCTGTGATGTCTAAGTGAATGGATATAATACAAGTGTAACGCACTAGCTAAAACAGATAGGTACAGCGTCTGTACCAGGCGGTCAAAAGCCAAAGGAAGAGATAATGCAACTCCTTTTTCTTATTGCGTTCTTAATGTATAAAACGAACTCATCCATCTTACTTCCGCATTATTTGCGAGAGCTAAGGGGCTTAATCAGCCAATGCAAAGCAACACAGGCCACAAAACAATCCTTACTCTATAATAATAATCCCATTCAGTGCTCCTGGTATTAGAGCTAAGTTCCGTACAACGATTTGCCATCTTTAACGTAGATAATGCATGCAAGTTTCGCAAAATTTTAAAGCGAAAGAAGCGAGGTTAGTTTTGACCAAAATATATAAAATAAAATATGCTATCAGGCCTTGCAAGAATTCGTCGTATAAAGTAAAATGATAGTTGCGTTTTCAAGACTATGCATGAAAGCCTCCTGCTGGTTCACCTTTGGTTGGCAGGAAAGTAACGGTTTAATATAGAGCTGAAAGTTAAGACACCACTGCGCGCATTGCTGTCTTCTTCCTCTATTGGTGTTGGCAGATTAATGTAAATCGCGTTTTGACTTAAAGAATAACACAGATAGAGTGTTTCATCGAAACCAGAGCAAGACTTTCAGTGACCGTGTTTCGTTTACAACCAGACGCTGCCAGCAACAGTTTGCAGTTGCATTGTGTTATTGCTCTCACAAGCAAGATGGGCTGTGAGACGCTAAAAGATTAAAAAAAAACAGCGTTCTTACCCCTTTAGTAGCGCTTTCTGTCCACCTTACATCACTTTCTCCTCCGTTTCCGACAGGGTGAATGGACCTTTGTAGGTTGCGACCCGCTGGCGCCCAAAATCTATCGTTGGCAAGGGAATCTAAGGACCACGAATGTTGCTTATCACGCTTCACTTAGCAAAACAAACTAGGCCGAAAAACTTGATAAATGAGCGCCAGCGCCTCCCCACTCCTCTCTGATCTGCTTCGTGCTTACAGCGAATTGGTTTTTACGCAAAGCAGCCGAGGTCACTTTAAAAAGAAAAAGAAGGCCGGACAAGACACGGCAATGTTGACACTTGCGCCTGATGCAAACTCGGCCGCATGACCATTTATTTCTAAACACTAAATGGCTGCTGCGATGTCCTTGACGCATTATTCTCAAGCGTTCCCTCCCTCGCTTATAGTTGCGGCTGCTGTGTGGCTGGGATAAGGATTTAAAAGCGAAGTGCGAAAATGTAACGCCGTCGAAAGTTTACCCCAAGTAGCGCTGTTTTTTTTTTTTTTCACAGCGTTTTAACTCCACAGTAGGGCACATTCCTGAACACTGCTAGGAAGGTTTCGTAGGCAGGTAAAACTCAGCTTTTATGTGCGGATGTCTCTAGAGTACTGAGTCTTTGTAGCTCGGCATGACGCGTGCAGGAACGGGCTTACGATTCTAAACAAGGAGTGTCATGTTGTTCTGAAAATGAATTATTCTCGCAGACGCCATTATGGAGCGTCTGCGTAGTGCCATTTCTGAATAGTCGCTTTTGGCCACTTCCGAGTTCTTCGAATTACGTTGTTATGTTGATATAGACAATAAGGATCGTTGGTCGAGGCCAGTTAAACTACAAATCCTGTCTGAAGAATAAAATTATTCGTTCGCCCTTATTATTTGCACAAAAATAGAGGAATCTGAAAGTATGATTTCTAAATGGTTCTTTTTGGCAAATGGCTCAAAATTTTCATTGAAGCGTGTTTAGGTCACATGTTCCTAAACATTCACTAGCGTAGTCAGCGAAGTGTCAATAGCTAGAACATTTTGAGCCTCATTTCCACCAAATACGAAACAAGGAGCGCCTAAATAAACCCTCAGCCTCCCTTTTACCCAGTGTGCATGGCCTAAAAAAAACTCAGTGCCATTTCGTTCACACACTGAGGCATAACTTTCATGCTCTGCACGTGTATTTAAAACAAAATTTGCTGAAAATTAACGAGAGAACCTTATCAGCAGAGTACAAGAGCACACAAAAGCCAGCCGTCGGTGACGTTACAAATTGCGTGGTTATGCCTATAGCTGTGAGGAACAGTGTGCAGATAGTTGATTTACGATCTCCGACAAATGGTGAGCTGCGGTTTGTAAATTCCGCCTGAAAATTGTCACAAAAATGCCGCCGATGAAAACTAGCACCTTTCCAGCGCGTGCTGACTCAAACCACGGCGCCACGATGCGGACTTGTTGCTGTTCAGTGACTGCAGACTGTTATCGACTGCCTTTTTAGCGTTGGTGTTTTGCATCTAGTGCCAGGCCTCAAACTGGTGCGGTTGTTTCCAGTGTCACTGTTGTGGCTGTCATGAGAGAGTGAGGTCAATTGTTGACTTGTTGTCGTCCGAGCAAATCGCACAGAGTGTCGTTCTCTTTGTTCCTTAAGTCGTGTATGTAACGCAATAGAGCCAGCTGTATCCCTCTTGTACTCTCAGTGTTTCTCTCTCTCTCCGTATCTCTCTCTCTCAACTGATCCAGTTGAAGCTAGGTTAAGCGCAACAAGCCCACTTCCAAAATTTCGAAGGCAACGTGTTTGCTGTCGTTAGCCCCTTGTAAGCAGTCTAGTGGTCAAAAGTTCGTAACTTGTATCTGTCCGCACTGCGAACTGTTACCACGTCAGTTGACCAAAGCGAAAATTCCGTAGGATGTCGTGAAACTGATTGCTGGCAGCGCGAACAATAGATGCCGCGAGCTGCTGTCGTACAATAGGGCAGCAATCATAGCATACCAACAAGGATTAACCCAAGCAGCACAAGTAATTGGCCCAAGATTGGAACTGTATTGGGAAAGCTGGCCCTACAAAGGACCAGGATGGGACCATCTTGTTGCAATATTGGGCCAATGACCTGTGCTGCTTGGGAAGCCGCCTATAGAGTCATTGTGGATCAGTGTTGTTAGGTTCGATAGCGACCAAGCTCGCTGATGCAGTTGCGTCGCTAATTAGCAAACATACCTCAGGTTGTACAGAGATGTCGGTGTCGTGTGAATACGGAGCACCCTAAACGTGTGTCACTATGGTGCAGTGTGAATGATGTGAAGAAACCTGGTGAGTGATCCACTACGATGTCCCCTGAAAACCAAAGCCTGGGCGTCTTCTCTTCAGCCTACCCTCTCCTTCGATACCCAGTAGCTGTGTATGTAACTCTGGGGAGTCTGTTTTCATCGCTTTATGCCTTTTTTTTTACTTCTACTTTCTTGGTGGACGCTGACGAGGGAGGACAGGTTTAAAATACTGATAATGCTGAAGCCTCGCTGTGTAGTTAAAGCACATGGCCAAGATACCCCTTTGTTGTTTAATAAGCAACAACAGAACGGGTACAAACAAGCATTTTAAATGCCGCACGAACTCGGAAAGAAAAAAAAAAGAACAAACTGCTTGACCCTTAACATTTACGTTAAGAGACGGCCTGGGGGCTGTTAGCTTTCTAGTAGCACTAGTTGAGCTTTTCAGGGACGTTTAAATCGAGCTTGCGTGTTTTACCCATGAGGCAAAACAAAAACGGGTAAGCTACACGGCTGCGAGTATTTTGGCTCTCGCGATTTCCTGCTTTTCAAAGTACCTTAAAGATTACCGTCTCTTAAATTTAAATGCAAGCCAGTAAACCTGAATATCACGGGTGTTAGGTAGTAGGCCCTCCTTTAGGGAATTAGATCATTTGCGTTTTTCTGTCTTAACCTTGGTCGATGGGATAGTTTGCAGTCAAATTTCAACCCCTTATTTCAGGAGGCGGTACTTGTTTAGTGTAAATCCCACATTGGGATGTTCAAGGCACCGTGCGCTCATTTCTTAAATGCACAAGAGCGTAGTGCTGATAGGGCATTTGATGCAACGAAAAAATTAGCAGATTCGTCTATCTCACCTAAAAGCTGACGTCACTGCAAATGACCGCTTCTCAAATGTTGTGACTTCAAGGTAGCGCCTTCCTACAGCCTACAAGGAACCTCAGGGGAGCTCACACGTTTGGGCGAGAAGCGTCTTGGATCACCTACTTTCGGATAAGACTTTCGGCATTTGCAGATACTCGTTTGCTGTCCAGCACTGATCATGTCATGCAATGCACGAATAGGCGTTTAGCGCTTCCTTATAATCGGCGGATATTCTCCGTAATTTCCCGCACAAAAACAAAAGCCTGGTCGACAGGCAGCAGCCTCGGAGACTTACCTAATTCTGTAAGAGGTTATGGTAGACAGAGGTTGAGCAGATGGTTCCTGATAATCACAAAGTGAACAAGGGAAGGAAAAGCCTCAAGGTGCTTGCCAACGTTTCGGCAAAATGACTTGTCTTCGATGAGCCCAGACGAAGACAAGTGCTCTAGTCGAAACGTTGACAAACACCTTGAGGGTTTCACCTCCCTCGTTCACTCTGTGATTATTTATCAGAGCTTGCGGGCATGGGGGCCACAGCCTTTCGTGCACCGTGTCGTTGAATCGATGAACGTTGCCGTGGATTCATGGACACGTTGCCGACGAAGCTCGTACACTGCTGAGTATGGATGAGCCTCGCCTCTCAGCGAGCCTTCGCTAGCAGGCCAGGCCATTAACAGGAATACGGGACAAGCGCTTCTAGTTCCCTTGGCTGCCACCACGTGGCGCATCGCTTTGAACTTTAGAAAATAACACACTGAAATCATCCGTGATGTAAGAAAGGAAGACAATGACCGAATGATCTCCTATTGAAGCGCTATAGGCTACTAGGCCGAGAGGCACTGGCTGGGCGCTGTCCCGAATTGTTGGTAATGGTAAGGCCTGCGGTTCATGGCGACAGGCCTTATATGAAGTGAACGGCACTTAAATGTGGCTAACTTTCGTACTCGTACGGCACACGACAGCCAAGTAGCATGAAGAGACATGTTTACCAGCATATGACAGCGGATTTGAAAAATCAAGCCGTTAGTGGCGGCGGAATCATGTCACACATTCACGCGTGGCGTATTAAATATAGAGTTCTCCAGTATCCTAAGTGTTATTGCTTTACCTGCTTGCATACGGACTTTTTTTGGAAATCGTTATTGTTTTCGCGGCAACAGCGTTCAACGAGGGGTTTTGTTTACTGCGTACGCACGTAGAACTGTGAAATTTAATATCTTGAAAACGTAATCCTCTGTTAGCATTTGTAAATATAAAGTCTTTGCGTACGTGTAGTACTTGTCGTTATAGGTGTATGCTTCAAAGCTCTCCCTGCGCATTTACCGAAACCGATGACAACTATGTGTAAATGTAAATGTAATATTTCCCATGCCTTGTATCTATCAGCCAGCAATACTTTGTGAGCTCTATTTAGAATTGTTCCAGTGTGGTCACAGGCGTCTGCATGTAACTATGACGCCGTCTAAACACTGAAGTCGCTATGGTACCGAGACCCCGGGATTGAGCCAAGAGCCAAGGGTGCAAACTGAAATGCATATCTCAGTTTTGTGAAAGTCTACGCCGAAGATACATATCTCTCTTTGCCATGGACTCGTCCTAGCATCTCAGCGTCTTAGGCTGTCGTAACATTAGGCCAAGGTGTTGCTTAAAGGGTGATGTCAACCATTTTTTTTCGGTGGCTTGGTGGTTATAATATTCAGGAAATATATATATGAAGCAAGTTGTGACGAATGTAAGCGATGGCTGCCGCGTGAATGACACTGAATTATATTTGTTGATGTTCCAAACTGCTGCCGCGTTTATTTCTTTCATCTCTACGTGTATGTGTGTAAATAAAAATATAAAGAGTTCGATCGTGATTTCTGCTGTGATCTTGTTAGCTAATTCCAATACTCTATGCGTGGACGCCTATAGATTATGTGGCCGGTAACGAGACAGCAAGCGAAAAAAAAAAGAGAACAATAAACAATATTTGCTCCCAATTTGCTTTGAACTTGTCAACTTCTTTCACTGTGCTGTTCTGCTTTCAGTGAAGCCCGCCCAGAGTTCTACCGAGGTTCTTCGAGGATGAGATGGTTTGTTGCGTTGCTCTAACTAATCAACCAAGGCTACCATGTTATCGAAGAAATGGCCCTTTCTTCACAGCGAAGAACGGACCAGTTCTGAAATTAGTATGAAGGGAGCATACTTGCCTGTGCAATTCCCGATTTACTAAGAAACAATTTAACTCCGTCCGTAATTTTGTCGCGTCCGGCACATTAAACATATACCTATATCATGCGTCATACCCATCATTTCAGGACAAAACCATTTTTCAGCGGGAAAGAGTTTATGAATGCAGTTTTTTCATATATTGTAAGATTTCACTATAAAAATAAATATACGCACAGATCTCCTGTGGGCAGGCTTGCATTTTTTTCCAATTGACGTTTTTTCTATCATCAAAAACGTTCTCGATTGATTTTCTATGGCAGTCTTAACTGCTCAATGCGAGCGATGGAAAATATTTAAAAGATTTGGCTAAACATAAGAAGAATGGACCATTAGCTTTAATATTTTCATAAGAGTATCTTATATTATTCCAATATTCAACATTTTTATCCAAGAATGCTGAACACGTCGTACTATTGCATAAGCAGGGCTCGCGGGAGCACGGCCAGAATGAATGCGAGCTAAAATCTAATTTATGTATGCGGTCAGAACAAAGTAATTTCATAGCCTGGCATGCTGAAATCTATCTCAGCCTACAAAAAAAAAAAAACTCTAGCGATAGAAATATCATCACGAAACGTTAGCTATAATTAGACTCGTTTATTTTCGGCGCTCACAACGCGTCATAACACAGTGGGTAGAATTCAGATGGTATTCTTCGAGTTTTTATTCCTGCTTCCGTCAAAAACCATTCCGAGATTTATTCCGCAATCTTTCTTTTCTGTGAAGAGGGAACGCTATTTGTATGGTATGGTAAATTTCCAGTAGAGAGAAAAAATTCTAGAGCAGCAAATTGAAGCAGCCACCAAACTGCTTCGACATTTTACAAGTCTTGACTGCGCAGCTGCGCGCCTTTGTTAAAATACTGTAGCCTACCTGCTCGTCGTGAGTAGATGCAAGCATTAAATGCACTGTCGGAAATGCGGAGCGCATTGTAAAATTTCGCCCTCCCGAGGACATTCGCTTCCAGAGTACCGAGCGTTCTTTCGCTGGTTCAGCGCCCTGGGCGGCAGTGGTGTTGACCACGGAGTCGTGCGGTACCGTTCGCTGGAGCACACACATCGACGAATCTACGGCGCGAACTGTTTAGCGGTGGTAAGCACAGCTCTTTTACAGGCGTGTTGCGTCTGTTCATCGTTTAGCCACAAGCTGGGGCGCGCACGAGCAAAACCTTGACATTTAAGTCACTTCCACGCCTCTCGGCACCGCAGCTTCCGGCGCAACACACGCAGGGCTACGCGCGGCCGCCGGTAACCCGATCATCGCCGTCACCCGAGAGCCTTTGAAGGCTCGCACGGCGCGCTTTCTTTCTTGACGCGCAGGTTTGCTTTAGCGTGCGTTAAGCTGCCCACCATTCGGACGGAAAGTTTGGGAAAGTTCACCTCATGTTCAGCCTCACGTTCGGCGCCATCTTCCCCTTTAGGTTCGCCGAGGCTCCCGGGTAATATTCGCCACGAGATTTCCGGGAAAGGGAGCTAAAAGCATTTCATGCTTTTTTTCATGAAACTCACAAGATGTGTACACACTCAAGTCAATTTTCACTTACAATGCTCAGTAAATGAAGAACACCGCTGACTAAGTTTGAGCATGGCGCTAAGGCATGATGAAAAAATGATAATAGTCATGAAACATGACCCATTTGCGAGTACGCATGAGTCAACCTCTGGACTAGTTGCATTTCCAGCCTCCTTTTCTATCAAATCCAAAGAATCAAACAAATGGTTTATGGTGGTTTAACGTTCCAAAGCGACTAAGGCCATGAGGGACGCCGTAGTGAAGGTCTCCGGAAATTTAGACCATTTGATGCTCTAACATGCACTGACATCGCACAGTACACGGGCCTCTAAAATTTCGCCTCCATTAAAATGCGACCGCCGCGGCCGGGATCGAACCCGCGTGTTTCGGGTCAGCAGCCGAGCGCCATAACCACTGAGCCACCGCGGCGGGGAATCAAACAAATTAATCACAGTGATGCTCCTGTATTCGATCATGAGTAAAGGCACGCTGCGCAACTTTCCGCACTTATCGCGCTACGTTATGCATCAAGATGGGCTCAGATTTTCTACAGACAGTCCCAGAAAATCTATCAAGACACATCAGTGGCGTATCCAGGAGTTTTCAGCAAGGAAAATGCGAGGATCGAGATGGCTCCCATTTTATAGGAATTCCTGAGATTGGTAGAAAACCGGGCCGTCTTTATGGGGGCGGCTGTAGTTCGTGCTGGTTACAGGGAGTTTTTCAATCGTCGGCATCATTGAAGTACACGCTGGATCGTTCTTTCATTTTAAAATGCAATTTCCCCTCTTAAGGTCGCACTGTTTTGCGTCCCAAACCTTGACGTCATATATATCTAGTGCTGCGGGGCAAGAGGCAAGTTCTCTCATTGAACCACGACTGCAACTGCAATAAAATAAGCAGCTTCCCACGTCAATCCTACGCGAAGAGAATTGCGACGGGCTTTCGAAGGCATTGCAGAAATGAGGTGATCTGAGTTGGCAGTTCCTCTCAAACGGCAGCACTGAAGGGCTTGTAGTGCCGTTGTCTTCTGTTCCCTCCTTAAGCAGTTGCTGCAATTCACAAGCCGCCGATAACAATGCCTCCCACTGGCAGCGTTGTGCGCCCAACCGCTCACTGTCCACAGCGGCTTATTGGCAGAACTCTTTTCGGAGAATGAATTTAAGTCTGCAGTGCTTCCAGGCATATCTCTTTGGTCCAAATGTATTATCTGGAATGTAGTAATTACGCGCAATCACCATCATCATTTATCTCAGCGCTTTCGTATATTTATTGACTTTGTCATATTTAAACCTGACTTTCACCTATGCATCCTTTACACCGTCGGAGCTTTTGAATATTTCTCGGCGTCTACAGGGCAAGAATGATCTTCTCCGCATGAATAAAACTAAGTTACCAGTAAACACTTTAGGTTGTGCACTTTTTTTCCTCCGCGTCACGCTCGCGCACCTCCCGTATGCGTAAGTATACAGGAACACCGGATATGCGACTGTTTATGCCTTCGCTGTCACCGACAGTCTGCAGCAACAACGACAAGCGTGATAACATTGCGTTATGTGTTTAAGAATGCTCCCGCTTACCAGATAGAGCGTCCTTTGTCCTTATGGCTTCGCTTAACAAGTTGGCAGCGTTGCAGAAAGGAGTCTGTGCGTGAATGAAAAACATACAGATATGCGCAATGATCCTGGAGTCGAGAAGCCCGTGCGCACATAACGCCATTCACGTCAACGCCGCCATTCTTTGTCGTACGTCCGGCGTCATCGTCTCGGCAATAAGGCTCGAAAGTAAACTCCCTTCACGAAAAGCGACAGCGGCTGGCGGCGCATGCACGCAGGTTCTTACATAAACAAACGCGAAAGGGCAGAGGCTGAACTTGCAGACGCGCGGAAGGCCCAGCTGCCGTCACAATCGAGCAGGGGTGGGGAGGTCAGCACACACCGGGGGCAGCCCTCGGTGTTCTGCGCTCAGCGGGAGCGAGCAGTGGGATTCTCAAACTCAGAGCGGGCTCTTCGCCCTTAGGGGACGCAGCGCCGGGGATAAAGGGCGGAGGGGAAGGGAAACCGAGGGAAGCACGTCGAAAACGAGCACCTCATTAGGAGACGACGCACGCTGAGAGCCCGCGGATCCCCCGTGGCTGTTGCGAGACCCCCGCCTTCTATGGCAGCCTTCTTGGCTTCGTTTTCATCCCCCTCCCCGGGGCTTACACGCGTGCGTTTCTCCGCGCGTGCTGGATGGTCGCCTCTGCTCGCCGACAGAGTTTGTTGTAGATCGAAACGGAGAAAGACGACGCGCGGGACGAGCGGAGGGGTGCGGGCGACACGCAGATGACAGGCGCTCCAAGGGCGCTTCGCCCGCCCGCCGCGCGGCGGCTGTAAGCCCGCAGTCCTTCGCCAGAGGCTGCGCGGGACAAATCCGACCAGGCAGCGACGTGCGTCAGGCACGAGCACTGCGAGGCGGCGCGCACTCGCATTTCGCAACCAGCGCGAGGCTCCAGTACGACGCCTTTGCGACGAACCTTTCCGTGCGCGTGGCTTACAAAGAGAGCTCCTCTTATACAGAAGACGTCAAAGCGAGGTTTCTGTCTCCCCCCCCCCCCCCCCCCCCCACTTTTTCTTTTGCAGTTTTTTTTCAAGCGATTAGGCGCATGTGTAAGCATGTGACAACGTCGCCTCTTTTACAAAGCCTTCTCCTTTTTCAAAGGTTTTTCCTATTTCTCCCGAGTGCTCGTGGAGTCGTACACACTGCTCGCTACACCGATACAAATCAGTCGCTGCCGTTGTTCACGTCACTAAGGTGACGCCCGCCATTGAAGAGCACGAGCCGCTTGTGGATCCATGAAGGAACTTCAGTGTGATAGTTTCAGGCGCCAGCATTTGAATTCAGGGATCATGACAGCGTGGCGTTTATGGCGGCTCACTGCAAAGCGAGTGCAACAATCGTTTGCCGCTGAATGTTCTCGGGTCGCACGGCTTCTTCTATGTGCGGAATCACCTAGGCCACCGGCGTCGCTTGGAAAATCCGCTGCGCCCGCGCTGTAATATCAATGTGGCTTTTGAGCACTCATCCGTGACCAGTGTGCCTTACAGGCCGAATACACCAGTAAGTGCTCGCAGAATACCATTATGCTTTCTTGAACAGCGAACAGTTGGTCTCCACACTGAAGAGCTGCGAATAAAAAGAAAATTTCATTTATTGATTGCCACAATAAGAAGCCCCATGTCTAGGGTATTTGTCTAGTTGTGTTTAGCCTTGGTGTAGTTTCAATCCTTGGGTTGCGCGCTTAATTAAAATTACCTGGTCTGCCTAGTTTGCCGCTTGAGTCCCTTGTATGGTTCCAGAAAGAGGAAGATATTTTCTCTTCCTGATTTTGAAAATAAGCTTTTTCCCCCTTAATTGTGAACAAAGGCTCAGAATATGAGTAGGAAAAAACTAATTGCGCAAAATGCATGCTGCGGGAGATTTTATGCCGCTGCATTCGCAGCTGTTGCATCTATATGTAGCAAGTTTCAACTCATTTGCGTGCGCTTAAGACAGCTTTCTTCAGGAACGTATCGGTATTTCGGAAAACCAAGTTTGTTCCCACTTGAAACCCTGAAGATGCTTTGAAGAGACGCCCTGTGTGAGCGCGAACACTCTGCTGTGAATGCTTCGGCAGCACAGACTACTGACAAGCACTGCAAAATATTAATAGCAGTCACTAACAATTTTAACATACGAAAGTGGCTGCGCGAACTGACTAGGTCCAAAACAAAGCAGCGCCTCATTTAAAGGATTTCAGGTCTGCACCCCGCACTATTCATGCATTGACATTCACTTCTCGTGTCGCTCTTTTTCTTTCCGTAGAGTAAAATGGAGAGCTCTGAACTTGGGAGCTGAGGTAATGGAATTACTCGAGGAGCGTTCTTTCGCGGCCTGCTTCAGGAAGCGCTTGCGTTCCGGCGCTGCGCGCGTCATTAGCTCGCAAAAAAAAAAGCAAATCAGGGCAGCAGCAATACTTACCAAAAGATAAAAACATATCAAACGAAACAAACAGATCGGGAGAAAATAACAGAGCGAAAATAGGGTGGGGAGCAATCATACGAGACAGCCACGCCACTTGGGGAGGCGCAGGGGCTGGAGAACACTTAACTAGGCGGCTGAGTGGCAAACGCCGAGGGCTGTCTGTGGGACGCACGTGTGTGTACGCGCGGGTACACGCCGCAGGTCGTTCAAACATTTCCGACGAGCCCCGGGAGGGAAGGGACGCGCTGGGCGGCGAAGCGGGGGGGCGAGAAAGGAGGATGGTTACAGGGCGCTGGTGCAGCCCTACGGGGGCCGGAAAATAAAAACAAAGAGGAGCCGGGGATTTAAATTGAGCGAGGGCAAAAAAAAGAGTATTTGGTAGGGAAAAAAAAGGGAGGCTGGTAGTCGACGAATTACGGCGATCAAGAGGAGCGCGTCGCACACCCCGTGGCCGCCCTTGCTCTTTCGCAAACGTTGTCGTTTTCTTTGTTCCTACAGGGAGGTCCTGAGCAAGGGGGAGGGGCTCGCGAAAGGGATACACAGAGGAGGCGCACGCCGACGGTTGGAACGCGAGCTTGCTCACCGCTTTCACGGGTGCGGGTCAGCTACAGCCGTCTTTCTTCTAGCTCGAGTGTGCGCGCAGCGCGTCCTCGTTCGCACCCGGAGACGGCCTCTGTGTACGTTGCGAATTACCGGGAGCCCTGCTCGAGCGATCCCCTTTTGGCGGCGGAGGGGTCCCCTTTGATTGAGGATCAGCGGGACCCGGAGGACGAAGCCCGATCGACGGGCACTCGGCCCTGCCACGTTGTGGAGGTTTGGGCTGAAATGAAAACGTGAGTTTTAAATGCAGCGCAACGCGCATGCGTTTAGAGACTGTTGGGCAGCTTATTCCTTCGTGATCGCAGTCTGCATCATCGTGGGCTGCGCTGGCCACTGAGCGATGGAGTGGACAGCGTCGCCGCAAGGTACTGGTGCGAGCGATATTGACTGGAATTCGCAGGTGCGAATTTCGCCGTGGGATTTACGTTGTGGGGTAGTGCGAACTGACGTCGAGAGGAGCGAACCTTTCAAACCCCGCCTCGCTCAGTGGCCGCCAGATTTACTGCCACCGCGCTCATAGATGACCAGAAGGATAAAGAAAGGCCACACCGAGCTGCTACTAGCCAGAGATATCCAAAGCATCAGCACTTTCATTTTTAAGGCGATAGCGTTTAGGCTCCCGTTCTGCCGAAAATCCAGCGTCGTCGTTGTGAGCGAAAAAACCCAGGTGGAGCAACCAATAGGTGGGCCAACTAGGTCACTTGACCTCGCGGTGTCATCATAACCTGCAGATCGGACTGTGAGACAACTGGCCACCGTCGAATGTGGCAGCCAAATTAATAATTTGTCTCGAGAGGTTGCAAGGGAAGAGCAACCTGCGTCGCAAAAGCCCCCCCGGTGGCAGCACCGCTGCGCCAGGAGGTGTATGAGAACTCCCAGGGTTTTATGAATGTTAAGTCGAGAATGACCAAACCGTCGCCGCATCATTAGAGTGGCGCACAATAAAGTAACACGCCTAAAAAATGAACAAAACGTAACAGGAATGCGAGACGCAGCTTAATATGAACAATATTTGGTCCTCCGAACGCCCTCGTTACAAGTCCTCTTCGACATTCCCATCACGTGCTGAGCGGACAGTGTCCTCCGGTCAAACGTTGCACATTCTCCACACTGCCATTTCTATCAACATTCGGCTACTTTCCTCTACCGGTTTAACAGCTCCAAGTTTATTGAGGTACGCGAATGACCCTACATTTGGCTGGAAAACCAAAGGCTGTCGCTCTCATTCTTGTTTACCACCAGTGGCCCAAACGCATTGCGGAGTGTGTTGTGCTTTTGGCCGTTGCAGAAATAGCCGGCCTAGGAAAGAGGTACGATACGCGCTCGAGCTTCCTAGGGACCAGGTGCATGACCTTTATAGAGCACACGGTAAAGGTCTCGCACGCTGCACGATAGTCACCCGATACTAAATCGAGGGCCCTTCCGCATGCCACAAATGTCGAGGACAGACCTTCGCTCAGGTCACGATAGGCCACTAATAAGCGAATGTTCCCTCTCCAAAACGCAACACGTACACTTTTGACGCCACTCGTGCTTAGCAGCAGCGGACATCGCACCTGTTCCAAGCTTTTGTTCCGTGAACGCATAAAGGTGCACATGAACTCTGACCTAACAAAACACAACTGCGCTTTGTCAAGTCAGCCTCTATGTACCCTCGTGTAATTGCAAAAAACCTATGGGTCACTGGGCTACTGAACGAAAACAGCTGTCTTCACTCGCTGACTCCAGGACCCGAACCCGTTTCAGCTTTCCATACTTGTCGCTTTTTGTTTTGTTTTATTTTCTTTAATTTTGTCAAGGCTACCAATGGAACAATCGCGCTACCACACTAGACGAAAAGGCAACTCAGCTCTGTTTACGTCGTCGATAAGTGTGTATTTTATATAACAAAAACAGTTCACCATACAGTCGGAATAAAAAAAGAGAAAAAGAACTTTTCTTGAAACCGTCTTGAAAGAACATAAGAAGACGTTTCGTATTAAACTCACAGTGTACTTGCGCGGAGAACGCTAAGTACACAATCCCAAAACACACACAAATGCATCCATTAATCATTTTTGACGGCGCTGTCCGTTCTGGCGTCCCTTTTTTTTTCGTTTTGTTGTAAGCGCGTATACTTTCAAGACGCAACGTGCGAAAGCAAAACACGTACAGCAGCGCCAGCTCGTATAAAAACACTCACACGGTCAGGCCGCATCTAAATTGGATACGCAGTAACCGCGTAGGGCGCCATGCGTCGGCCACCCGGGCTCCAATTTTGCTCTGACAGCGCAAAAAGAAGTGACGCAACGGCAGGATAGCAAGAGTGATAGAGAAAAAGAGAAAAAAGCAAAACGTAGAAGTACAGCGAGATCCGGGCCACATAGAAAAGCGGCTTAGCACTCTGTAAACACAGATATAAGTTAGGCGGGTTGCCCCCCTCCCTGCCTCGTTGCTCCGGCCTTAGTGCGACCGGGGTCTCAATCCAGTGTCGGCCGCCTTCTGTCTCGAGACGTGATCGGACTTTGGAAAAAGCTGGCCGCCGCCGCTCCCCCGCAGAGAGTCCGGCGGTGCGTCTGTCCTGCGCGGCGAAGCGCCGCTACACACGGGGCGAAGAAACGCCGTGGGCTGCACGCGCGGCCGCCGAATGAAGGGGGAAACTCTGTCGAGTCAGAGAAATTGAGCCAGGACGGGGAATAAAAGGAAGGCGCCGAAGAGCACCTAGGAGGTCGTATACGCGGGGAAACCGATGAAAGGGAGCCCGGCGGGGACGAATACACTCGAAAGGCCCCCCGAGAATGGCAGCTACGCTCGACCTAAACTAATCCTCAAAGCGGAGAAAGAAAAATGATCGCGTGGAACCCAACAGGATCAAATATATTACTGCGAAAAGCACTGGAAGAAGCAGCGGACGCAGTAGCGGCAACCGCCGCCAATGCAGCCAATGACGCTGCGGAATTTGTTTTTTTTTGTTTCAAATCGGATTGACATGAACGGCTGTCCGTTATGCTGTCTTCATTTTCGGAGAAAAAAAAAGAGGAACTGTCTTCATTCATAAATGTGTAAGCAGTCCCATCGACGTAGGCAACGCGGAATCCAAGGTAAGGCAATCACGTTCGCGAAAGAACTGACTGGCAGGCATGGCTTTAACAGAAAAGAATTTTTACGTCCAACATTCTACACTTCGAGCTGTGGATGCTGCAGGAGCATGGTGTACTGCGGTGGAAATTATTTCAAACACCGGGGATACCATAACGTGAACGAAATGTGTAAGAATGCAGACGCGTGATGCTTTGCATTTCGCCTCCTGCCGAATGCGACATCATCCTTCTTACAGAAAGCAAATGACCTCGTGCCCACCACAAATGCGCTCTCCCACGGAGTTATCACGATATCATCTGTGCTATATTCTTCTGTATCTCAGCAACTTTCGTTTTCGACAGTAAAGTTATCTCCTTTCGGTAAAATAAGTCCGCAAGAAAACAATCAGATACCCCATAGACGATACGCGTTAAGCGGAACTGAATTTAAGCTTTTCAGAAGTAGCACACTCGGCTGCAGATATTTCAGTTGTAAGTGAACAGCGCAAAAAGGTAGGAGTATGCTATGGCTGATTTGACACGAAAGCTGTATCATCGTACGCATGGAAATTCGGGCATTTGAATTTTTAGATTCGAATAACAGCCAATCGCTCGACCCGCAAATGGTTCACAATGCATGAGAAGTGTTCATCTTCAAGGTTTAAACGTTTCTAAAGCAAAGCAGTTATTCAATACGAGCGGTACCTTTCTTATTTTACGAAAAAAAAACTTTTTCAAGCGCTCTTTTGCAAGTCAAGAACACGTAAACAAATCAAAGTTGATTTGTTCAGAAATTTCAACAGTTCGTTAAAGTTGTGCCTTCGACAATGCATTGAACAGCACAATATTATAGCTCTAAGAGGTGACAGCATGGAGAGCGTGAAGGCCCCTTTGTATCTCCCACATTTCATTTGTATTTCCCACTCGCTGGATATCACTCAGTGCTCCCATTTATAAGTGTTCGTGCGATTTTTTCTAATATACTGCTCATATTTCATCATTTCAACGTCGTACAAGCCACACCGCCATCCGCGTTGACATTTCCAGCCACGAGTAAAATCTGACTTTCTCAGTTCAAACCATTCGCTCGGCATATGCAAAGTTCTATGGGAGCACAATGCTGTTTGAAAACCCATAAGTAAAAAATAACCTATGAAGGCTGTCTGTAGCATTTTTCGGGTGGTGGAAGTTTAGAATATTGTGTTCTCAGGACAATATATCTGGTCAAAAAAAAAAGAAAACTACATAAACTACTGTAGGCATTTAGTTTTCATCCAGAAATGCTCATTTCACGAGCCGCCAGCTACGATGTATCATTATTGAGTTCCCTTTCCTTCGACCCATGTTATCGACCAGCCAGAGGTATATATATATATATATATATATATATATATATATATATATATATATATATATATATATATATATATATATATATATATATATATATATATAGTTTTCTAAAACCTCATAAATCAATTCGATCAACGCACTTTCCGAATGATATTGAACTAGTGAAATTAAATTGCCTTGCATATACTTTGTACCTATGTATTGAAGTTTGAAAACAGTTGGTGATTTCAAGGTTGGCCTGACAGGCATCTCACATCGAGGCATGAGATTGGGCCTAATCAGAGCGGTCCCCAAAAAAGTCGGCATGTGAGACATAAAGACCTATTTGTATGCTTTTAGTCTCGCAATTAGATATTTAGAATGTCACGTATCACTGACTAACCTGCAAAGGCGAAAAAGTGAAATTCGCTCCAAATGACGCTTATATGAGCGATATACAATT
>NC_135497.1:186732108-186767108 GCF_052857255.1 Amblyomma americanum
TCCAAGCACAATCGAGAACACTCTCGCTCTCATGAACCTATAAAAATAAACACTAGTTAACAAAACCAAACCACAATTGTTGTTGTTGTAATTGATTAAAATGTAATACAGAACATTTTTCAGGTACTATGCCTGCTTATATGCAAACATTTGAAAATAATCTCTACACCACGCTCCAAGCTTCGCCGTCAGTGTAAACAAAGATGGCGCCCTCCTGCTCGTCGGCGCGGAAACTATGGAGCGACCGCGAGACAGCCGCTCTCATCGACTGCTGGCAGGACCGCCTAAATAATTTGCGGCGCCAGAAGAGAAACGCCGCAGTCTATGCAGAAATCGCGGAGGCGTTGCGGGCCCTTGGGTTGCATCGCACAGCAGCAGAGGTGCGCCACAAAAACCTGGCGCAGATACGCAATGTACCGATTTGGCTACGGATTTGGCTGCCGCTGCCCCCGACTGCACAGTGTTGCCGGACATCGCCATGTTATGGCTGTCGGCGGAACATTTGGCGCCACCTAACACACATGAGGGAAACTTCTCAATGAGCATTGAAAATGCCCGTGTAGCACCGGATGTTTCGAGCGTGCTCGAAAATCTCGATGCAGATCGAGCTCAATGAGGATCGAAAGTGCCCATGTGACAGGGGTATAAGACTGCCTACGGACTGTGGAGGCGAAAGCATGAATCGTTAGTTTATATGTCGGTGGTTCGAATCCCTGTCGCCAGCTAGCCTCCAACCTGATTAAGAGACGTATGCTGTATGCAGCGATAAATCGCATGACACCACCCGGAACGCTGTACGACAAACGGTTGCACCACAAATTTGGTACGAATGTCACCACATGAGTGGCGCCACCTGGAGGCACACCATTTGTGCCGTACGAGCAAACGCCAAATGGCGCGTCGGAGGCGAAAGGAGGTGGGGACAGAAACGTGGCTGCTCCTGGTGGCTGTTCTACATGTCGTCGTCGCACTCGCCGCTAAGGTGGGCAGACGACGGCTGTTGCAACGGCATCTTTCTGTGACCAACTCTCGGCCTCAACGGCGGTCGCCGACGGAATTTAGTCCAGTGGGGCTAGTAAGCCTCTCGCTTTAAAATTAACCACAGTAGGGTGTCTCACCAGTACAGAAATGACTGCAGAATATTCCCGTGAAAGGAGAGAGTCAAGCTCATGTAGACTGCACAGCTTTTTTGCGACCTAATTTCGCCGCAACAACTGGATGCGGCTGAGGAATCATTTTATCCCTTCACCCCACTTACCTCAAAAACGCAAAGAACAATGCATTTGTTCACCCAGTGGCAAGCAAATAAGTATCAGTTAGTACGTCCTAAGCGAACGTTCAGTTTTTGTTCTGTTACATTGTGGAGGTTATGTCGAAGCTGTTCCCTTTTTCTCCATTGCTCGCACCGTGCGTACCGGACATTTTACTTCACGCATATCACTTTCATAGCTGGGCACTTAATAATCGTTTCCTTTTATCCCGCGTTGGTGGCAGCTGTCAAGAAGTGAGAGAGAAGAGGGCGTGCGACGATGTAGCGAACGATTAGTGGGACATTGAACGAGGATAAGAAACTCCCATCAAAGCGTCGTGATCGCCGTTAGGCTCTCCCACTTTCCTCACGCAACTGAGTGTACGGCAGCGGCGGCGTAAGCGCTTCGGGACGGTTGAAGGGCGCTCTGCATGAACGTGCACTAACACATCAGAGGTTCTTAAATGCACACACAAAAAACTGAGGCTTCCGGCGAAGGCCATAACGCCTCTCTCGGATCCCCTCGACCCGAGCTCACGCAACTCTGCAAGCCGGCGCGTGCGGCATACGCACGGCGCCTGGGTTCACCGCCATTTCCGGCCGCTTTATAGCAGTGCAGCGCGCACGCATCTGGCGCCACTCTGCGAGAGGAGGCCAGTGTTTCTGATCATCCCTGCCCACCGAATTAGTGAGGCACGAGAAAAAAAAAAAACGAATGGCCAGCATGAAAAAGGGCGTCAGGAGCGAAATAGAAGCAATAGAAAGGAAAGGAGCGTGGGGTTTCGGCCGGGTGAGTAGTGTTCCCCTCATCGATCTACAAATTGGCTCATGAATTGGCAATGAGCTTCTCCACTGGGCTCCCCCCTCGGTCGGCCCCTTCCCCCCTGCTTCGCTCTCACGCCCGCCCTTGCAGCCACCTCTTCGTTTATGCCAGTCTGGAAAACCCCAGAAGCAACCACCGTCTGTTCCACCCACCCTCCACCCTCTCTTCTTTCTTTCTGGGGGATTTCTTCTTGTTTCATCATTCAGTACTTTTCAACGCTGGCGAATGGGAATGAACGCAAAAGGGGAAGAAAATGCGCAACAGATGCGGTTTTGAAATGGGAATTCCGAACGACTCTTTCGAAGTAGAGATATGGACAGGGGTGTGCGTGCTTCTGGCCGATGCGTGCCTAGGGAGTGCGCACTCCTCTCTGCAGCGCCAGCCAGTCACGCAGCCTAGAGAACAGCGAACGAATGCACGCAGCATCAGTGAACGACTGCAGAGCGGCAAGTAACGCGACTTAACCTGGTTTCTAGTCCAGCAGGGTGGGCGTTTCTGAGCACCACCGCGGTGCAAGGCCGAGTGCGTGCGAAAAAAAAAGTCTACAAGTTGATCGGCACCAAGTGCAGAGACCCACAAGCCGCAAACTCTGAAGAAAGCTATCAAGCTCAAGAAGCCTAAAATATTAAGGTCTAGCGCAGCCAGAGAATGAGGGGGAGTTCTGGGGTTGAATACTTCTCTGCCAATAGCAAGAGGCTCACTTGCGTCGCAACATAAGTTCTAAAGGCTGTTTTCATTTCGTGCGATTCGCACAATTAAACACAGCGCAGTCGGACTGTCGTCGCCACGCCAATCGCAGATGCTATTTCACACGTTAACATTTCGGTGGGTGCGGCGCTAGCGGCCTTTTTTTGAGAAGAAATGCTTTGGGGAATATAAATGTCAAATATCTGAATATGCGTTGATCTTAGAATTATCATTAATGCTACTGAGCTATCGTGCACTTTTATGTTCAATAAAACGTTTATGAGCTTTTTGCGCTTCTTACCAGGTACCCCCGTTCGTTGATTACTGGGCCCTTCACAGCGATCGCATCGACTGCTCGGCAGTGCGACCAACTTGCTAGAAGTCCGCTGCATACGCTATGCAACGAGACCGACGGGCATTTCTGTCGCATACCTTACGAAAACGCGCTGCGTTGGGGCAGCAATCGTATCATGTGGAACAGCCTTAAGACGCCATCACAGGCAAGGGTGATCTTGTATTCTAAAAACAACGTATTACACGAGGTGTAACATTCGCGAAGCGGCTTGCAGTGCATTTTCAAAGATATTTAACCGGGCTGCCGAACCTATCTAGCCGTGAACGGAAGGCTTCCAGACGATCCTTATCATTTAAACAATATAGCGGTACAGAAGAATAAAGTAAGTCTATAGATCTGTCATTCGTGACAGACGAGGCTTTCACAGAAAAAAAAACAAGAAGAAAAATAGAATGGCCGCACTATTTTCGTCGTCTACTGCGCAACCTCTCCAAGTCACTGCGTCTCATAAAGAGCTCGGAGATAACCCCAGCAAGTGGAGTGTTTTTAAGCATTGATTAGGCAAAATCACGTGTGCTGTGATGTACACACACACATAAAAGCCTGAAAACGAGGCTGCGGCAGCGCCGAATCAGCTGTGAATAATGGCGGGAAAAAAAAATCAAGGCAACCGAGAGAGGGAGAGGATAAAATGTTAGCAGGTGGACTGCCGAGAAGGACCAAAAAAGAAGGGGAGGGGGGCGGAGAAAAGGAAAATTTTGAACGCTGTAGAAGGGAAGAGAAAAATGGAGCAGGTGGCCTCCACATATCCACGGGAATGGGAAAAAAAAAAGAGACATTAAGGGCAACGAAAGTAGCGATGATCGTGATAAACAGGAAGGATAGACGGAAAGAAACGACTAGTTTAGAGCGAGGGGAAGAGTGGGAGAGGGGCCCACGAAAGCAGGGCGCACAGAACTAGCGCAGCGAATATGACGCAGAGCAAATCCGCAGAAAGTAGAGGGGAGGGGAGAGGGCGAGTTCGGAAGAGAGAGAAACATAGATCTTCTCCGGGGAGCAGGTGTCGGGATTCCCACGTCCACCCTCTCTCCCTCGCGACAGCCCTGCGAGCGATTCAATTCCTCGCGGCTCTTCCCATTCTCCCCGTTCTCCTCCCCACGTCCCTGTGTTCCCACTCCCTGCCGTTTGTACGGGTGCCGCAGACAGAAACCGAAAGAACAAAGGAAGAGACCGCGCATGCGCTCCGAGCGCGCGGCACGGGCGCAGACAGTTTCCCCTTTCCCGTTGCGTGATAGAGCCAGGGCCACTTTGGTACAGGGAACGAAAGCTGCGTTGCTACGGAAATCGCGAAAGGAAAAGAAACGCAACGATGCGAGTTGCTGTGGAAAGGAGGAAGAGTAGAAACGAGAGAAGGAAACGCTTAGAGAGCCCAAAGACAAGGGCTGGTTCTGAATAAGGAAAAGATGGGAATGCGGAACGAGAGAGAAACGGCGGCGGCAATAAATATGCACCCTGGCGGGTTGAAGAATAGGAGCAGCGCACGCGCATGCGAAATGAATGCATCGGCGTCTCTTTCGTAGGTACCGGCACGGCTTCGTGTGCGCCGTCGCATGTGCAGAGAGAGGGGAATTCTGGCTCACTCTCGGGCACTCCTCCTACGGCGGGCCAAGCTCGAGATTCTCCTAAGCGGCGTTTGTTCGTGTTAGCAGCGCCACCTTGTTATAAAGTAGTGAATACGGAAGGGAAAAGAATGCGCAGTAAGAACCTGGCCGGGTTCTCGTTACTCTGGTGCGGCGGCGAAAATTTGACTTGTTCTAAAGTTGAGAGAGGGGCGAAAGCGCCTGCACACTCACATTTCGAGAAAACCCGGAGCCCGCGAGATCTCCCAGAGATAGGCAAGGCACGTGTACTGCCTAGTTTTCTTTCGGTCCCGCCTACCTCTATGTCGTTCAAAGTGTATCAGTGATCGTGTTGTTCTCCATCTATTTTTTTTTCTTCGTCGCGCAGCGTGCCGGGACGCGGCATCTTCATTCATATGAATCAGAGTGCCCCTTATGCGTGATAAGGTGTTTTCGCACAGAAAAATGTGTCACACGTGCCCTTACGTTTCTAAGGAAAGATAGAAAAATGAGCGAAAACATGGAAACAGTGTGACTAGCTGAAGAATATTTTAATATCCTTGAGCGTCCTTAGGCTACCACTCGCCCTCTCAGATGTGAGAAATGTATTTTTCGAGGTCGTTCTGAAATACCGACGGCCGCTTCTGGCTCTCGGTTGAAAAATGGAAAGCTGGAACGGCTTATTAGATGTAAATGCTATGCTGTATTTGAACTTCAGGCATATGTCGGCGCGCCGCAGCTGCCTGCCTTTGCAAGATTTCCCTGCTGCGGCCCCAAAGCAGGCTTTTCCTGCCGGTAAGGGCTTGTGCAAAAAAGCACCCTTTACAAAATTAATTTTCTAGCTGCATTTTTTTTTTTTCTTCAATGGAAGCGCGGCTATCCTCTAGGTAGTACTCGTCCAGAGCCCATTTTAAGCACAAAATTGGTAATTGCTGATGTAATCCTTGCAAGCAATGCTGCATCACGTACGTTTCTCTGCAATTCGTTACCGGCGAATAAGGAAAGAGGCTGAATTTTATTTATTTATAGTTAGAGAGATAAAGAGGAAGAGGGAAGGCAGAAATGGTTAACTAGAAAGGTGTTCTGGTTTGCTGTCCTGCACTGGTGAAGAGGAATGAGGCGATAGGAAAGAGATAGAGAGAGGGAGTGAGGGGCACCGTCACAAATGGCCCCTCAAGCCAGTCGCTCCCAGGAAGCAATTAACAGTGCCTTGTAGGCCTGGAGGGCAGTCGACTGCTGTGGCCACTGTCCTAGGATCTTATCCTCAGTTAAACTGCGAGGATCGAGGCGCTCGAGGGCGCAACGCAGCGTACGTCTTTCGGTCGCCAAAGCAGAGCACTCACGCAGGAGATGTACAATTGTATTTTCGCAGCCGCATCTTTCACAAGCAGGGTTGTCGGCCATCCATCCAGAGTGTGTATTACTTTGTAAATGCAACCCCGAGCCATAGATGGCAAAGCAATGTTGCTTCGCGACGCGGTATATTGTGGGGAAGACGAAGTCGCAGTCCAGGATCCAATGCCTTGGGACGACGGTTGAAAAACTGGCCTGTGTTACACGCAGAAATTGTGAAATCCAGAGCCAACCTGTGTAGCACACACGCTGTGTCATCTCTTGCTATAGGAGCCCCGACTTGAAGCCCGTATTGAGGGCAGATCGGGCAGCCTCGTTCGCGGGTGGTAATCGTGCCGGGTACATCGAGAGTTACATGAGAGACACCTTGTAGGGTTTATGGGGTTTGTTCCAGAACGTAGTTTGGGTTGTGGTAAAAAAAAATCGCTTTACGCTGCCTGTCTCTTTGTTGAAAGTAGGCTTAAGCATAAGATGCATTACAGGACCGGAGTAGAACATTCTAGGACGGCTCATTGGTGGTACCAGCGGCACTCACTGGGTCGGTCTCGGCAAGGTTCCTGGGATGCTGGACGTGCCACCATTTTCACCCTCTTCTGTTCTCCGAGCTGGGCACCGTCTCCATGGCAAACTCCCCGACTTGGCAGGCCGCCGCCACCAACCGCTTGTCTTCTTCTAGCTGGGCAGAGCCCTCAGCACGTTTGGCTGCTTTTGGTGCTTTACATTTCCCCGCGACCAACCACTTCTCGTTCTCGTGCTTTCAAGTGCGCTCGGGTGGCACCCAATGGATGCCAGCCTCGCACCATATACAAAGTTTTCTGAAAGCTGCGCTGAATGTGTAGTGTCCTTGTTAGTCGTGCAATTTCGCAAAGCTCTTTGAACAGTTTAGGAGTCAAGAAAAGCTAAAACCAAGAACGAAAGTGAGAACAGTGTTTGCTTTTTCCATGTCTGGAGCTCTTTACACTTGATGCTCCTGCTGGGTAGTGTTAGCGGAGTACATTGCTGAAAATTACTTGCAGAAATTGTCACGCCTTAATCATCTAGCCGAACTGACGACCTCATTGACATTCATTCCTCGGGGCTTAATAACGACATACCGATTAATTGAGCAGTTTGGGTTCGTGACTCCATTTCTCTGGATAAGGCACAAAACAGTAATGGCGTATACCATAGATCCGCCCCTCAATTGGGACTATTGTGATCAACGCGCTTTGCTCTACTCAAGCTATAGCCGGGTATCAGGTCGAGCGCTGTTTCACTGATGTCGCCCACGTAATCTGCAGGCTTTGCCTCTTCCTTAGGCTAGCAATTGAAGGGGGCATCCCACTATTGCGTTCTGCTGAGTGTTTGTGGGTTTTCATGCGTCAAAATTTGTCTCGCTGCCGCAGCTTACAGTTATACATTAGCCTATTTTTTAACTATTTGCTATAATTTTTAATCAAATACCTTTGAGGTAAAGAGCTATTACACTACTACCTTCTATCTCGTTAATCAACGCCACAAATCCAAAGATACAAGATACATACTCCTGTGATTTCCATGGTTTTGGTGACTGTTGGCGGCATTCCTTCACAAATGCACAGATATATACCAGAACCGAGGCCCTCGTGCCAGAACGAGGGTCTCGGTTCTGGCAGTCTTGATGCCATAGGTAGCATAAGAGGGCTCTCGCACAGTTTCCGCCCTCGACGTTAGATGACGTTCCAGGTTCCACTCTCGGTATTACAGGACGTGCTACGTCCACCGCTAAGGTCGAGGGTGGCGCTGGTGAACACTCTCAAGGTTCGGTTATACCCAATAACCATAAATACCCACGAGAGCAGCAGATTGGACAGCCGTCGCCGTAGCTCAGTTGGTAGAGCACCGGACGCGATATTCGGCGGTCGTGGCTTCAGACCCCACCAGCGGCATGGTTGTTTTTTCTGCTGCTTTATAAGTAATTTTCTTTAAGCGACAGCTTAATCGAAGTACTGTTCTCCAATCGATTGGAACTACAATTTAATAAAAAAAAGAAACATTCCCCAAATGCACCCTGGTTTCGGTGAATGTTGGCTTCCTTCCTTCCGTCTTATATATATATATATATATATATATATATATATATATATATATATATATATATATATATATATATATATATATATATATATATATATATATATATATATATATATATATATATATATATATATATATATATATATATATATATATATATATATATATATATATATATATATATATATAGAACTTCCAGGTGCGAAATTCCTAAGGGTTAAGAGGCCACTTGAGGGAGGGAGCTAGCAGTCAGTCACTGAAAGACTGCATTAGCTTTCATCTCATATGCCCTCGCTTTTGCCCAGCAAGAACATCCGAGCTCCACGCCAGTCGTGGTGCCTCCGCAATGCTTGCCGCAAACCGCGGTGGCTTAAACGTATCCTTTTTGAACCTGGCCACTTGCCAAGTGGGAGTACTGGTTGCTCCGACACCCCAGTTGCACCCAATTCTCTCCCGAAAGTGCGCCGAAGCCGAGTACATATAAAAACTTGCACACGGAAACAAGCGTCACATGCAAACCTGCTTGCAGCTGCAGGACGCTCGCTAGGAACCCGGAGTGCAGCGAACAAAAGCGAAGCCCGCGCGTGTCTTCGGCGCCGAGGGTTCTCGGTCAGATGGTCTGCACGCCTGCGCTTGGCAGGCACAGTGCAGACAGACACACAAGAATGCCGGACGGTTCGCTTGGCTTTGACTTGTACCGGTTGATTTGCCGTCCGGCTTTGCCGCCAGTGTGCCCGCAGACGCGGCACATTGGACGCGGGCAAACGTGGCGGGAGACGCCAATTAGCCGGCGGGAGGTTCCCCACGCTCCCCGCCCGGGGAAGGGGGCTTCCCTGTCCGTCTTTGCCGAACCGTCCGCCCGGCGTCGTCTTCCCCGCTTCCCCTTTCTGGTGCTTTCTGCTGAACCGCGAATGTTTTTGCTTCGTGTTTATCCTCTTGGCCATGGCGTGGCATGGCGGCCTACATCGAGGGATCCCACCGAGGCTGGTTTATTCTACGAGTGGCTCGGAGAGCTAATCCGGGCTAACAAGGAGCGCATCAGTTTCCCGCTCCCTTCGCGCCTCATCCCCTGGCTGTCGCGTGGCCGGGAATTAGTGGCCGCAGGCGGCCGTAGACGTACACGCCCCGCACACACTGGGAAAGCGGGCTCAATGTGAGGAATGATGACGTGCGCGGGAACAATTAGGCGGCGCTCGTTGCCCGCCTTTGATTTCGCCTGCCTGGGCACCTTCGGCCTCTTCGTGACACACAACCGTCGGCCGCGCGACGAAGCCTGCAGGGGGACAGGCTGTGGACGTTCTATCCTGGCGCGCGATTATTTCACTGGCCAGCGTCCAGCATAAGAGGCGGTTGTGTTTTTTTTTTCCTTGTAAGGCTTTATCGGAGGGCATGCAGCGTATCCTTAAACAATGTAAGAACAAAATTAAATGTAAGAAAAATTACGAACAAGAAGCACCGGCAGACTGATAAACTTGTACCTTTGGCCATTCTGTCAACTTTTCTACATTATCTTAGATCTTACTTTTTCACGGCCATTGTGCCCAACGTGACATCAGAAGGGGGAGGGGGGGGGGGGGGAATTAAAACAATAACTTCGTGCATGTGGCCAGAATTTGTTTGTGCCAATATTGTTAGCCATCGAAGTATGTATTCGAAATATACTACGTCTAATTACCTAATTGTTTCGTAAATTTAAAATCCCGGCTATATAGCGACTTGATATTGACGAAAAGTATTAATTGATGAGTTTACGGCATAAAAACTTGTACCAGAGAGGTTTTTGTGACGACAGCTTTAATTGCGAAAGTGCTTTCCGTGCTACTAGCAAAAAAACAAAATCCAGAATGTTTGCGGCCAAAGCCCCTGCTTCTAGGATATAAACATCGGGTGCCCAAATTGGAGCAGCCATATTCTCTAAGCAATCATTAATGGCCGCAATCTTGTTTCCTTTGCAGCTTTTCGCAGAGTGCCAAAAAAAAAAAACGTTAAATATAATGCTGTCTTTCCACAATGCGAGTTATCCTGTCCGTCATTTGATTTTTCAGAACTCACTCATTGAAATTTCGTGCACCTTCATCGGGTTACCAGTTAAACAATGGTTAATTACGACAAATATATCAGCTTGTGCGGAAGAAATGTTACAACACAACCCCTTCTACTTCATTTAAAAAAAGTTCTAACCACTGTCTTTTTTTTTTCCTCAGAAATATTCCCTCTAGTTGGTAGACACCCTGCATAACAACCAAATATAACCCGAAACATGTCAAGGAAAGCGCAGTTGTTGGTGCTTTAAATTAAAACATAACAACAGTAAAGCAAGCGAACTCAACAAAACGGCTCCCTGTGATTTCAACCTTCATATGAAATGGTGAATTTCGGTGCCAGAGCACTAATTTCATTTCTGCCCTGCGCAAACTATCTTTTTTCACCATTGTATCATGCCTCCTTTGTTCGCCCTATCCGTTCAGAGCTGCTGGACAGCCAAGTTCCTGACATGGCTGTAAGGCTCTACGAAACGGTAATGAAAAAAAAACAGCTCTAAAGGAACGGTAGAGGTGACAAAGATGGGAGCGAAAAAGAGGAGCATTTCTGAATTCCGTGCCCGCATGGACTCAGTGCAGCCAATTTAGCCCCTTTGTGATGCAGACGCCTCACAGCGTGCGCTATATTATCCTCTAACTTAGTGCCTTCATATGCTCTCCTCTGTGATTCCGCCGAGGTGCCAGCAAGGAATTAAAATTTTATCCACATTTAGTGATCACGATTAGTAGACAGCGCCTCATTTTCGGTACGTCCATTTTGCTTTTTGCGTGGCTGCTTGTTCATAAATAACGGTACTTAAATGGGAACAAGTGGCAAGCACTAAGAGCACATTGTTTTGTTCGCATGGAGACCTTTATCGTGCAGTTGCTCATTACATCAGCTAATAAACATAAAATAAGAATGAAAGCCGCCGCTAGCACCTGTACGGTGTGTCGCCGTAAATCTTAGATAACAGGCTTCCCCACGAAGAAATTTATTTATTTTGTTTTTTTTTTTGCGGCCGTCGACGAATGCCTGAACCACTCATCTTCGAAACAGAAGGTTGGAACAAATAGCACAATAGGCAAGCCGAGCCTGATGAAGGTGCAGAGCGGGAGTGCCAGAAAAGGAACAGAGGTAAAAAAAAAAGCACCGAAATCTGGAGCAGGAACGCCGCAATATACGGGCCAGCGTTTCATCGCCGCAATGGAACCAGCGCCGCCGCAGAGTGCAGAGGAGACGGGAGCACGCCGCGACCAACCAACTCTCTTCACTGAGCGAGACTCCCGTCTACCCGCACGTGTACTCGAGGCGGTTCGTTCCTCGCCGCGGCAGCTACTACCGATCCGGGACCTAAAGCGAACGGGCTCGTGCAAAGGCCAGGAAAAAAAAGCAATAAGAAAAGCAAAAAAAAAAGAACCAGGGAGCGTAAATGAAGGAGAGAGAGAGAGAGGCAAGGAAGGAGAGACTAATCTGGACCGCCGGCAATAACACTTGACGCTGGTGCGCCCATAGAAAGGCGCTTTACGAGCGCCGTGTTCCAGCGCCTCGCTCGCACGCGAAACGACGAGTCTGGAAACGGCGAGCCCGCCGCACGCTCCACCCAGCTTTCGCAGCATCGGTGAGGAGGGTGCGGTGGAGAGCGGGCGCCCGTTTCGTCTGGCGCTCGAAACGGAGGGGGCCGGCCGCGGACAAACCCGCAAAGGGAGGAGGAGGATGCGGAGGAAACATTGGGAGAAACGAGAAAAAAGGAAGATGAGATACAGAGAAGGAGAGAGAGAGAGAAAAAACATAAATACATGGTGGCGGAAAACGTGGACTCAAAGCCGAGGGATACTTACAAACGCGGCGGGAATGAAGGCGCAATAGCTCGAAAAAGAGACGGAGAGAGCTTCGGGAGAGCGAACGAACGAGTGGACACTTCGAGGGGAAAGAAAAAGGAGGGAAACGGCCGCAAACACGCGGGAGGAATGATGGTGAAATAACGAGAGAGGGAGGAAGTTCGCGCGCTCGCGCGGGAAAACAAAAGGCGCGCTCGGAAGGAAGGAAAGGGATGGGGCATTTGGGTGAGCCGTAAAGGCTCTCCTGCAAGCGCCGTTGCTCGCCGAGTTCCTATGAGGGCGCGCCGCTGCTGTTATGGCGCCAGCAGCCGCAGTGAGTTGTCCCGCTCCCCTCTATCTCCCCAGCGATCGGCCTCAAGCAGTTTAAATGGCCAATGGGTGCTATTCGGAATGGTCCTGCAGGATGGGGCGCTGTTTGTTCTAGCAGACTCTTTCGATGCGGCACCCTGACCCAATAGTGTTCGCCGAGAGCGTAGTACATGGGCGCCTCATTCCGGCTGCAAATTGGCGCCGGCCTTCAGTGCGTACCCTCTCAGGATAGCTTTCGCTTCGACGCCTGGCCATGCTGAGCGCAACCATATGAGCGTCGGAACAAGTGAGCGTAAAAATAAAAGTCAACCACATTGTTTGCTCTGAAAAGGGCGTGCATCGTATTATGTGCGCGCAAATTGCCATTCAGGTATTCAATTTGAGTAGAACTGAACGGCTTATTTGGCGGAGCTGGAAAGCGCGCAGCTTTTGCGCAGCCTGCATTTTAGGAGAAGCCCGTCGAACGCTCGAAGCGTACAGGTGTGATATTGGCACTGTGTGCCTCGTACGTACGGACAAGTCACGGGCACATGTCGGCTCTGTGCTCTTGGTTGCTCCTCTGACACTTTAATAGTAGAATAACAGGGCCGATGATTGCCCGCATAGCGTTCATTTAGGCGCTACCGGTGGTCAATGCAACGCAAATGCGACAATTAAAACGTCACTATAATTTCGTCCATATAATTTTGTCCCTATAAATCGCCCCTGCGCAAGATCATGCAGGGCAGAGTCTGTAGCGAATGTTGGCCTCCAATTCGGAGCTAATTTGTCAATGTCTGCTGCTGCGAGCGCGTCGACGTAGTTAGCCCGCATCTTCTGGCGACCTCCAGAGCGGTTCGTCACTTGAACCTAGATGCTCGTATACACTCCTGCTGGCTTCCCACAGGGTCTACTGTTGCGTTGCGAAGCCTGTACTACGTTACCCAGCCATGCTTCTTTGCTGGAGTAAGGCACCCGAGTGGCTTGTTGCCGAATGGCGCTTTAGCTGCCCGCCTAACACTGGGAATTTTTTTTAAGTAAATCAGAATTATGCGCGCACTTTAGCCAACGAGATAAAAACGGTCACGTCTGCAGAAGGTAGTTCGAGAAGCATACACAAGTCCGCGCCTTGCGCGACGCAACACGAGGAGCAGGAGCCGCAAGAAAGGCGCCCGTAGAGATATCGAAACGCGGTAGCCGCGTTCTGACACCACTTAGCCGCGGGGTCAGCTGCTTGAGACTTGCGTCTCAGTGGGCTCACCCGTTCTGTTTAGGCGATTCATATTACTTCCCAGCGGCGGCAGCGTCCGCAACGTTCACGAACCGCATTCATTGGCGCCGTGGTGTACATGTGCAGTATAGTCACGTCCGAGCAGTAGCTGCGATCCGCGCATTTTATTCTCCTCTATTCCGTTTGCAACGATCGATCGCTTCTCAGAGACGGTGGCCCTGCTTTTCTCTACTCGCAACGGCTTTGGACAGGAAGAAATGTCCAGCGCCCGGGGGGAACAGACCGGCGTTGAAGGCAAGGGGACCTAAGGAGACAAGGGAGAGATGTATAGCGGCGCAAACCACACGAAGCGCCCCCCTGCGGAAGCCCGGCGGGGACCCACTAGCGGGCTAGACAGCCGGGGGGAGGGCGAGCCGCATCGCGCGCACCGAGGCCGGGCCATTAATTTGCCTCGCTCCATTTTCTACGAGGGCTGTGCAGTAGAGCTCCGCATCGCCAACAGGCTCGTTTATTCCCGCCTCCGGTCTCACCCCCCGCAGGCGCTTAAATGACAATGCGGTAGTTTCTGACCGGACAGCAGCCGCCTCGGGGCGCGCGAATTGTCCGCTCCGTCCTGAATGGCGGCGTAATGGAAGCGCGCCAGTTTGGCCGAGGTGCACTACTAATGGTAAAGTTTGTCGTGCTGCGCCATTAAAGTCAGGACGGAAATAATGAAACAAGCAGTGTTTGTCGAGTGGAGTTCAGTTAAATTTTATACGCTTCCAAGATGAAAAGCTCACGTCACTTGAGTGACACTCGCAGCGATAAGCAGAAGCCTAAACGGGACGCAACAGAACGCAACGCGTAATGCCAGCTGTAATGGCTTTCGTGTCCCGCGGTGATTCCATTTCGGCGAGCAGCTGTTTTTCTTACGCCTCCTCAGATTTACAGAAAGAACGTGCGGTGTCAGTATCCACCTCAACGATCAGAAAGTGCCTCCCCTCGCTATCTGCAATTCATAGTCTTAGGCAGGAGGCCCCTCCTCCACGCACCGAAGCTAATAATGCATAATCCTGAATGTGGTTATAACACAATCATGTAAGTTATGAGAAAAATAAAGGCCGAAATGTGATTGTTTATCGATTAAGCCACAAGCGCAGGAAGTTATGAACGTAAATAACTTTTTTTTCCACACTTTTAGCGATTTATAAATAACCAGATTTTGCATGTCATTTTTGTGGAGCCAAGGCTCAGCGATAAAATGTAAAGGAGCGCGATGTATATGAGTTGTTCGTATTTCCGTATTGACTATCTGCACTCTTTTCTTCATACTTTCTGGAACTGAGCTTGCAAAATAATTTAGGAAAACTGTTTGCCTGAAAGCAATTTGTTAACTTTTTCCTGCCTTTTATTTCTCTTTTGCAGCCAGGGCGGGTCACGCAGTTGGGAGACAATGGCCACCTCCCAAAAGGTAAGCCCCGTTGTAGAACTGTAGACAGTAATACATGGTTTTATTGGGTTACGTGACTGGTGGTGTCAGTGTGCTCCACGCAATCTTTTTTTTTTTTCTGCGTGATGCTCGTCACCCAAGCTCACGAAAGCCAATTGGCCGCTTAAACTTACTTTTAGCTGTTTCCTAGTTACTAGGTAATGATTATTGAAAAAAAAAAGTAATGAGGTACGACATCGCGCTTATGTAGTTCGCTTTAGTCACGGTTTTTTTACTCTCGCATTTTATCTCTTTTACTCACTTTTTTTTCTTTTCCGATGCTTTCACTAAAATTTGGTGAGCTTGTCTCATTTTACAACTACAACTGGTTTTCGTTAGCTTTATCCTGATATTAGGAGCACCAAGCTATATAAACCCCCAAAAAAACTAAGAACAAAACTTCGCAACCACCAGCTGATCTGCCAAATGCTCGTTAGCAAAGCCATTGTAGCATATTTTCAGATGTCGGGATAGTTTACAAGTTAATTTCATGATTGTGTAGAAGCATTTCAGCTATCGGTTGCACTTATCATAGAAGGCGCAAAGCCACCCGTTAACAGCCAGACATTTGACATGATATATGCGCCGTAATACATCACATTGCTTCATGGAAATCAATAGCTGTGGAAATCCAGAGACAGGCCCGCGTGGCTCCGTGAATAGTATCATCGTTGGTTGATGTTCGAGCAAGGCTCTTCTTTTTTTTTTCCCTGGAAAGGTAGGTTCTTGAGTGCTGCTTGACATAGCGCGAATTATGGGACAAGAAAGGACGACCGCTGTGAGCGTGGTGCTCCGTCTTGTACCGTCCCTCGCGCTTTCCAAGCATGACCGAAAACCAACAGGCTCATCTTAACACACTGTAGCGCTACCAGAAATGATTCAAGAATGACACGTAAACAGTCAAGGTTTGGTGGCAAGAAGTTTTGTTCGGGGCCTGTTTATCTTCTGCCACAAAAAGGCTGCAAAACTAACCACCTTACGATCACTAGATAAACCGTCCTTTTGAACCAACAGATGCTGCGAATTTCAGCGCCAGCTAGTCGCTTAATCCCGACTCCTTGTAACGTTACTGGAGAATGAGGCGGTTAATGCACGGCTAACGCTGAAATTCGAAGCATCTTTGGGAGTATGTCGCTGATTGAACAAGTAGACTAGACCCTCACGGGTTGGAGCTGCACTCACGCTTGCGGTTCACCTGTCTCATGCGTCCGGCTGCCTCGTCTTTGCAGGCGCGCACTCGTTCATTACTGGCGAAGGTGTACCATCTTCTCGGCATTTCGAGCTCGTATACCATGGCGTCCCCTCGCCGTTGATGCTTTCCAACTCCAACTCCAGATCTTCAGACGAGTGGGAAGCTGGGCGAGTCGGTGCACGCATTCATGCCCCACTTCCTCAACGGGGTCGTCACTCGAGAAATTCGTCTGAGCACTGCTTCGAATGACATATTTCTTGTCTGCCACGGTTTCAAGAAACTGGAGACTTCCAATGTAACGTATACTGTCACCGTTAATGCTTAGCACGTGCCGCGAATCACCAGTGTGCATGCGCAGATTGCCCCGAGGCACCAGGTGTGAACTTGATGCGGGCGCACATTCCGCGTTGATACCATCTGCGAATGCACATTGGTGGCTCGCGCTACGCGGTAGCGGTACGCGCTATGCTCCGCCAGAAAGTCATACTACGCTATCCTAGTCGCCTCTATTGAGTGGCGGTGCACTCACCAGACACACGCCGCACGACATGCGTCACGAGCAAGCACCACGAGGTTTCTGACGTCAAGAAAGCGCGCGTCTGCCAAAGCATAACAGCTTGCGCTGTAAAAAGCCGCGGAAATGGGACGGAGGGATGTACAGTCGTCAGCACGTCTTTCTAGAGCGCTCAAAAGGCCAGCTATTAGCTGCATGCGCGACGCCTACCTATAACTCCTGGTTTTAGATATCTTGTATCTGAGCGTGTGCCTCCCCACTGATGACACTGCCTTCTGCTTTATTGCCGCGCCGGTCCGCAGCCGCGATCGCAAACGATCGCCGGTGAAGGCGCTGCAGACCGCGGAACCAAAGACGAGGTAACACGTCTGGGAAAATTGTTGCTGCGTGTTCAGATGCAAGTTATCTGAAACCAGGCGTTATTGGTAGGCGTCGCGCATGCAGCCAAAAGATGGTCCTTCGAGCGCTCTAGACGGACGTGCTGGCGACTGTACGTACACTTCCGTACGATGCAGCTGAAACCAACACTCGCTTTCATGACTTCGTTATACTTGAATACCGAGAGCATGGCTCAGTGACAGGAACATGCTACTCATAACTCAAAAATTCAGGGAGCACTTTGTTGACCTAAAGTGCAGTGAGGAGAAATCCTTTAGCGCGGTGTTGATGCTTGTGTCACCGATGTGGGGCTAAGATGATGATTAATTACGCAATTGTTTGTGAATTTTAAATGCTGGAAACACTGAAGGGCGTTTGGAAGGCATCCGTTCTGATTCGACGCCTTTCTACAAACACTATCCAGCTTCCTAGACATAAATTATGGTGAGGCATAAAAAAGAATAAAAATAACAGAGACAACGAGCACTACGTATGCGTTGGCAGGAAGTAGCCCACTCGTTAGCACGCTCCGCTGCGGAATGGGACGATGGGGGTTCGAATCTCGCCGTGCACAAAGATTTTTTACTTATCGACTTGCTGGATGTAACGGACACCGGACAGATCTATGGCTGCGAGTAGGAGCCATTAAACGCTTTCGTATTAAAACGATCATTAGATCGAAAGAAACCATTGCTGCGAGACGACCTACCATTCTGCGGTAGATCGTCTCTGCGGGTCGAAGCGCACATTCCTCTCGTACAAGTTTTCCAGGGAGCCTGCCGCGTTTTCGCCGCGGTACAATTCGGGTTATCCCACTCGACATCCCCTCCTCCTCCCTTCGACAAACACCAGCACGCAGGCACGACGAACGCAGCAGCGACGCCACGCGCTCGAAAGCGCGTGCCACGCAGAGCTGCATGTGCGCTCGGGAGTTATGATTGCCAGTGCTAGCACTGAGTCGGCGTCTGCGCAGACGCCGCCGCTGCTACTTCATCAGCTCCATGTGCGTGAAAACCGCATTACACGCCAGCGAGCTTTGTCCAATTAGATTACACCACCGGCGCGTTACCCAGAAACGCTAATTCCTGGGAGCGAGCGCATACTCACACAGGCAGCGAGGCCATCTGGGGCTCGTTTTCTCAACTATAAACGGCGCGACGAGCCCGAAGAAAAAGGAGCGAGGCGGAGAAGACCAACCGAGGGAAGGACGTCGGGCGGAAGGGGAGGGCTCGGAAAGGCGGGGAAACACGAGACGGCAGCGCGCAACCGCTGAGCATTGCGAAACAATATCCCCGGGCTCAAACCGCGAGCAGCAGGCTGTGCGACTGGGGATGCCAGTATTGCAGCGCAGCGCGCTCACCCCGCGAACTCGGGTTTCGGGCTGGGGCCGCCTGCGCAGTGTCAAAACGTGGCGCGCGAATCTCGGTCGGCTCATTTGGAAGAGTGCACGCGAGCCCAGAGACGGCACGCGTGTGCGTGCGTGCACACGTGCGCACAAATTGAGCGACGAATGCTCCGCCCTGCCGAACGCGGGGCTTCTGCGCGCAGACCGTGGAAGCAGCTGCTGGCGGGACCTTCGTTCCCTGCGTCGTGTGACGCGTAGCTGGTTGGCGCTGTTGCCACCCGCATAGACTGCGCATGGACGTTCCGATCGAGCCACTGAACGAGGTCAATTAGTCCTCTCGTGCGAGATGCGCACCATGGGGCTTGGGAGTGCCGTCTCAGGCAGAGGCATTACAACTGCTTAAAGATGTGTTCTCTATTGAGCGAATGCCTAAATGCGAAAAATAAGTGTTTAAGCAAAGCGGAGCATGCCATGGAGATTAAATGAAATTACCACGCTAACGCCCCATGGGCACAAGTCGGGTTACAAGCGGCAAAACGCAGCCCACTTTTCGTAGCAATGGGTGAAGTCAGCACGAAGCGCAAAGTGGCACTGAAAGAAATAAGTTGAGTTTAATGCATCCTCGGTGGCGCTTGTATGTCAAAACTTTGACGGCACTAAATAGATGCAGGGGTGCAACTAGAAAATGTCAGCTGCTACGGCAAGCGGACTGCGGCCTCTACTTGCCGTGATTTCGTGAAATTCCCCGAGACAGCAGCGCTGTCCTAGTGGTTTGAGCATCCGCCTCGCGGGCGGGAGGTGCAATGTTCGATCCACAGTGCCTCCGGGTACCCAGCGGGGAGGCCGTGGGTGGTAGCTTTCCCCTGTCCTGCTGCTCGGTTTATGCGAGGTGAAATGCGTGGGAAATGGGTCTCGGACCACACCTTGCATAGACCAAATTGTACCTTGGCTCTCTTTGGCCACAGATGCCCTTGCGCCATAAAAATTCCTCATCATGATCATGATCCCCAAAAAATTGTGAGACATTCGCTGGGCAGCCACACTGGCTCGCTGCTTTAATTTTCCGCAGATGGAACTGGACAGGGATAATTGGAGATAGTGGGAGAGGATTTTATATCTTGCAGTGGAGGTAACATGGCTGGTGGTAGCGGCGGTGGTAGTGGTGGGGATGATGATGATGATGATGTCGAGATTTGTTGCTGCTTGGAAGCTCACTGACGTTTCATGCGAGGTCAGTTCGATTGTCTATACAATTACGGGGTGTGTCGGGTACTCCACCCGTCCAGCGTAGCGCGGCGGCTCCGCAAGTGAAGTGAATGCATGTATTTTTTCTCTTCAATGATTCAGGTGTTTGCTCGTTGTAAAGCAAATAGCATAAAGAATGCGTATAATCACTACTCTCATATTAGTTGTGATGCGGAAGCATTTTCGGGATCAAACGTGAGCAAAACTCTCCGGCAGTCTGCGCTGCCACGTCTGTTCGTGATGTTTCGTCTCTTTGCCGGAGTGTGTATGAACAGCATTGAGAACCATGCGAGTTGAATGCTTCATTGGAAATTATGCTTTGTAAGGCTAACGTGAAGGAAAAGCTTGCGGTGGATATACAATCGCCTGCGACCACAGCAAAGATGCGTAGCTGCAGGTCAAGGCAGTACTTTGGCCCGGCTGCTACTCGACCCTATGCGGGTGCCCCGTCGCAATTTTTTTTTTACGCTGTTTTGTGTGGTATTTGGTCGTATTCTGCAGCCGCTTCTTTTGCGCCCACTGAACTGGCCAGCCTGGTCCGATGGCGGTGGGCGCCGGCAGCGATTGCTCCTTCCTCGCATGGAGGATTGTGCGACGAATTCGCGGCAGCGTGCAGCGCTGGACTTTTCGCCGCGAGAATTTCGCAGTGAAACTTCGCGCCTTGGAGGTCGGCCTTTTGTCTCCGCTTTCCTCACGACGGCTTCCTGTGTCCGATGCGTGTCTGAAAATCCTGATCTCGGCAGCGTTCACGTGTTAAGGCGCCTTGCTGAAATTCCTCCAGCCGTAATATAATTTCTAAAGCTAGCAACTATCCTTCGTTACAAGGAGTTCGGTTGCCTCTACTCGCAAAAGCGGAAATTTTCGTTCGAAAAAGAAAAGCGCCTCATTCGTTCCAGACATTTCTTTCAATGCGCCTTTTTCTCTTCATCAGGCCTTCGTCTAATAGCGCTTTTGGTACCTTTCTCCCAGTGAGCCAGATGCCCCTGTTTCTTTTTTCTCGCGCCGCAGAAAAGCTAGTTCTACTCTTAACACTCGTTGTGAATAGCGCGTTAGTACAGAGCCGCCTCTGTGTCCTAAGACTACGCGCTCCGACCTCTGCTGTCACCGTGGCCGGTATTCTGGGAGCGTCGCAAAAGGAGACATGTCCAAAGGGGCGTGCCTTGAACGTTCTTTTGCTGGAAAAAAATAAAACTGGCAAACGCCGTCGCCACCGTTTCGGACCGTATTAGTCTCGTAAAAACTCCCACCGCCTTTAAATCAAACATAGTGGCCTCTTTTTGCTTTCAAATGCTTTCGAAAGCATAAAAAGTCGTAGGAGACAAAGGAAAATAGAATTTTTATAAAGATAAACGATAAAGGCTGTTATAAATTCTTACCTATCACATCTCTCAACTGCTGGACGGGCGCTGACAGAAGAATCAGGGGAAATGAAACGATGCACGGATCTGTACGCCCCCTGACTGAACTCATGAAAAGGCTATGAGGCACTCGGCTGATTTGTCCTTGCCCCCTCGCGATGTGACTTGCTTTCTCATTTACGGTTTCCTGTCAGCTGCCACCCTGCGTCGGTGCCTGTTAAGACCATCCTTTTAATCACGGTCTACTTCAGCTCAAAATGGCACGTCCCTTCAAGAGCAGTCCAACGCAAGCACAACGGCCGCAACCGCGTTGCGGCTCGAGCGTATATGCGCTGTGATGAAGCGAACAAGTCCACTTAAAAGGTGTGACGCATACATGTGCATGAGCAAATTTCATTGTGAACTTTTTTTCAGCCAGGCCACATCAGAGCTCGTAAGCCGCGAAACAGCGCCAGGGATGACACTCTTCACCTCTTGCAATTCTTCTGCCTCATGTTCTGAATCCACGTAGAGAGTCAAGCGAGCCTGCGCGCAAGCTTAAATAGATGCAGCGCTTTTAAGCACTAAATTAATTTCAATAATAATGCATACACCTTACGGACATCACAGAATTGTTTGCATAGAATGAAGAGCGCAGCGCTTCTGACGTTAAAACAAGCCATTTTTCAAGTAAACCGCTATTTTTACCACTGCTACGAACTGGCCGCATATTCGATATAGTCATTTCTCAACTGCTGAGGCGACTGAAGCCGATTACCTCGCTGCGTCACGCTAGTTAACTCTCGGCTGCGTGCTTATTTGTCTCATTCCGCGTGTTACCCTCCTTCTTGGGACTGAAACAGCCAAATGCACCAGATTCGTACAGGCGATGCTTCGGCTAGAATAGCTACCGCCTAATTCACCGCCAAAGTGCTTTCTTTCCGTAACGCCTTTCCTTTCTTCTTTCACTCCCTCCTTTATCCCTTCCCTTACGGCGTGGTTCAGGTGTCCAACGATATATGAGACAGATACTGCGCCATTTCCTCCCCCCCCCCCCCAAAAAAAACAATTATTCCGTAACGCCTCCGCACTCCACAGAACTCCAGGCGTTCAACAAAAGGCTGCCGCAGATGGGGCGAACTCGGCGTTTTTAGCTTCCACTACAACCACCGATAAACCTAGACGAAACCCTCTGTTCACATCCCCTGGACTGTGATTAATCTTATACCCAGAAGCTACCTAATGTAGCTCGTTGCATTGATGTGATTTTATGTAAAGGGCAGCTCTTAACTGGGGCATTGCTGACTAAGCGAAAGGCAGCGGCATGTGTGTGTGTGTGTGGGGGGGGGGGGGGGTGCGTACGTGCGTGCGTACTGTACAGATGGTACAGAAAATACCATTGATGGCCAGAAATATAGGGCGATATCATCAAATGGCCCTATGGCGCACACAGAAATCCAAGCACCGCCACTTCAGTCGTGTAAATGTCGTTCGTCTTTATATACTCGCCATAGGCCGACCTCCATGTGGCAACAGTTTTCCCGACATTCGTACCAAAATTATGGCGCAACCGTTTGTCGTACAGCGTTCCGGGTAGTGTGACACGATTTCTTGTTACATATAGATTGCACCTGCTAGTGAAGTTGAAGGCTAGCCCGCGACAGTGATCCGAGCCGACGACATATGCACCTTCAATTGTACGCCTTCCAAGACTTTCGTATCAAATTTGCGATGCAACCGTTCGTGGTGCAGCGCTTCGGGTGGTGTAATATCATAAACTGTGAAAAACATACTTTTCATCTGCGTTTAGGTGTACTCTACGTTACTTTTTCTTTTCTTGTAAAAAAGAAAATTAATCTTCTTTAACATATCCAGCATTAATTAGGGAAAACCTCTAAGGTGCAGTATATTTTAATTACAGGAGGTATTACTCACTAACATCCATATAAAATCAGCCATACAGCTTTAGATTAAAGATCAAAAGTTTTGTAAAACTTCGCAGTAGAAGAAAAATTCATCGCGGTCCTTTAACTTCTGCTCACCATCAAATTTTTGTCGATCTTCAGTCATTTGTATTGAAATATATAATGTGAGCTTGCAGACGTTAAAAGATAGTCTACAATAGGTGACTTGCATTTCTTCTTTCACAGCCTTGGTCTTTCCCAGTACGCTAAAGATACAAGCGCACTCTTCCGCAGTATATTCCAACCCTACGTTTGTATCAGTCATAACTACAGTGGAATACAAACAAGACCTAAACGTGTATGGTTTCGGGCTGGAAAGTTTATATAAAGTCGCTGCGCCGACACTGATATGAATGCAGCGTTGCGCGGAAGGACATCTTACGAAGTGGATTAGACACGAGTAAAAAAAAAAAAAAAGCTACCTCTAGTTCGGAGAAAGGTGGAAGCGCATGACCAGAACGAGAGCTGAGAAAAATTCTTTCGCGCTGAAAAGCAGCACATTGTCACTAGGAAAATGTCCGAAAGTATTTTTTTTTCTTGGTATGGAACATCAAGGCCACTCTTAGAGCGACCCGTCTTATCACGTCACAGATATCATCGCGAAAGAAGAGGGAAGGAGAGATCAACACGAAAGTAATCCTGGCTGATATTGCGTTGACGTAAACGAAATCCCTTCACGTCAGGCGCGAGATCCTGGCGTCTCCCGTCCTGCCTGCCGCAGTAGCGGCGCCAATCGGGGGACGCAATCCCCGCGAGAGACAAAAGAAGAGGAGAGAGCGTGCGGGCCACTCATTTTCAGGGGCCTCCTCTGAGATGATCCCGATAATAACATTTTGGGGAAAAGAGGGATCGTTGCAGCCCTGTGAGGATATCCCTTGGGGAACACACGAGAGGCAGGTCGAGATACATACACACGCACAAAAAAAAGGATAATGAAACAAAGGAGAGAGCAAAGTAGGGCCCCGAGACAAAAAAAAAAGAAAAGGCAAATAAAAGACAAGGCGTCGTGATTTCGCGGCCCCTCGCTTCAACCGTTTCGCCTTCCTTCAGCATTGTCTCGACTTGGTTCCTCTCCTCTAGTCCCGTGAGGCAAGAGAGAACGAACTGAGAGAAGGCAGCTATGATTGCCATCTTTATGGCTGCGAAACGGAGCACGAACTCGCAGCGGTCGGAGAAAACATTAGGCTTCTGGTGAGGCAATACACAAAGCGCTGCCCATTTTCTCCACGTTATCCATTCGATTGCATGTAGGTCTACAAGAAAAATTTAGTTTCTTGATGAAGGGACTAGCAGCTACTGCGATACAACACTGAGCGATCGAGAGTCAGTACAGATGCTGTTTTCTCGACGAGGCACTTTTACATGCAAATATTCATGAAGAGATCTTAATCTGAATAAGCTGCTCGTATCCTCACGTTCTTCTGGATAATATCACATGCAACACGGCTTGCCTTGTTAGCAGCATTCACAGAAGGCTGTTCGATGGCACGGTCGTGTTTAGCTAACTTGAAGTTTACGACCGCGCGCGGTTTCGATAGGCTGAAGCCAAACTGATCTGCGAAAGGAAAGATTAAACATGACAGAAAACAGCCCGCAGAGACTGAGAAAGAATGAGACTACACACGACTCTGCTCGATGTTTCCTGCCATCTTTACCGTTTACCAAAAAGCTCAACTCCATACTGCTTTCGAGAGATTTTGACTTCAGATATCTTGACTCGAGATGTCTCGATAACAGTTATGTCGCGATATCTCTAAGCTTGACTTGTACAAGACTGACGTGTTATTTGTGTGAATTGAGTGTTTTGGTCTTTCAGCACAATGCGCTCCCTTCGGAATCCGGAAATATCGTAAACTCAAGTTCGTAAGGCGTGTTGCTGGGCTAGTTGGTTTAGCATTTTTTGAAGCTTGGAAAAAATCCACCTTGGCGCAAATAAATTCCCACAGACAAAAAAAAAGAGACAAAGAGACAACGGACAGGAGCGATGTGATCTGTTGTCTCCTTGTCTCTTTTGTTTTGTCTGTGTGAGTTTATTTGCGCCAAGGTGGATTTCTTTTTTCCAAGCTTCAAGTTCGTAACGTTCGCACACGCGCTCTTTGCTGTCCGGGGGAAATACAAGACGGCATTCGGCTATAGGGACAAAGGTGAGGTGATATGCGCGAGAACCGGAAGTGTTTAGCAGAGAAGCTTCCCATAGAGATTTGCACGCGATGGGCTGCCACCATCGTTCTTCCTTTTATTTTCTTTGCATGAATATGCCGATGTCTTATTTGACGTGAGTAGGGTAGCCGGTACCTTCACCGTATGCAAAAACCTTCCCTTCCGCGATTGCACCCCGCACGACCTGCGCTTGCCTGGCAGGCGCGCGCTGCACAAAAGTGCCCCTGGGGAAGGCTGGGATGGCAGGGGCGGTGGGAATCAAGTTGGCCGACGGTGGCTATAGGGAAAGCGGTCGTGCCTTCTCCCTTCCCTCCTTGGGGAATCTGGGATACCGCCGGCAAATAACGTCCTGGTGCCCACCACTGAGAGAAGGGAGTATCACAGACACAGGCAGGGAATGATGAAGGGGAAGGGCGGACACACACAAGGCAGCTTCGTCTGTTGGAGAGGGCGAAGCTGCTTCGGACTAGCGCTGGACGCGTTTCCCTAAAATGTTCGTGCCCCAAGTTTTGCCTCTTCGTTTTGGCTTCCTCTCGTGCCTTGCTTCTTTTTTCTTTTGCTCGTTGCCCTCAATCCCCGTACGCACGAGCCGACGTAATGGGTTTAATTAAAGCCGTGTTGTTCAGGGCCCCCAGAGGAGAGGGGTCGAAGACAATCCCTCCTTTTTACTTCTGGGTGTGCGTAGAAAGCTCAGTCTACCCTGAATCCCCCCCCCCCCCCGGGCAAATGCTTTTCTCTCATCCCTCCTACCTTGCTCCTCACCCCCAGGCGGCCTATCCTTCTTATCGACGGTGAAACTGAAGTAGGTTCGAGCGCTTTTCTCATTTTCAGTGTAGGTCGCCCACGTTGCCGTTTTGCTTTCCCAACTTTTCTTTGTATATACCTATGCTTTGCCCTTGTCTCTCACTAGGCGAAGGAACGCTTATTCTTCTTCCAAGTTTCTCTCACCCTCTCCTCCCACGGTGTCAAGGGCGGCCCGAGCCGTTCCGGGACCGGTAGCTTCTCTTCGTGCTCTTTTCTTCTTTCCCCTGTCTCCCCGGGAGTGGCGCCGAGGGAGCGGTTCTTATCTGTCTAGATTCCGACACAAGCGCGAGCACCGGCGGCCGCGGCGCGTCGCACGTCGTCCTATTTGTCACGCGGTGCAAGCAATTTGTCGCCCTCGTGAAGCGTGGGCGCCTCCGTTCTCCTCTTGTTCCAATCAGGTCGTATCGTATATGTCTTTGGACTTTATCAGGCAGCTTCCCTTCGTTGCGTGAAGATTTATAATTGGCTCCCAGCGTGAACAAGGTTGCGCCTCCTGTCTGAACTGTTGTTTCTGGACAGCCCGTCTTTCTTCCTCCGTGAGAGGGCGTACAGATCGGGGAACTTGCGGGGCGTATTTTTGCTTGCCGCCTCTCCTTTCGTCTTTCTGTCTGTGCAGCGCCGTCTGGCGTTTTTTCTCTCTCTCTAGCCCTGGATACCTTGGCTTCACACCTCGTTTTCCATCAACATGTTATTTTTATCATTGCTTACGGCTACCACAACTGAACTTGCCACAGGGCAGCGAGAATCGGCTTGCAGCTAATTTCTCTTATTGTAGGCTTCCCAGAACGCTGTGTCGGCACGCATGAAATGTCAACTATGGATGCGATCGACGCTCTTGCAGCCTATACTCTTACAGTATATAGTCTTTGGTAGTTGAAGAACGTATCACCACTTTTTTTTATTTAGGAAAACCCCGCCAGACCGGTCAAGAAAAAACGAATGCAGACGCAAAGCAACGAGTAGACAGACGAAGCGCGTTGTGTGTCTAGTCGCTTCTTTATGTCTGCCTTTCTTTTTTCGTAACCGTTCTTGCGCGGTTTTCTTTAAAACTGAGTAGGGGTTGGAGCCGAAAAACACCAATAAAAGTACGCCAAATGCATTTTTTCGAATTCGGTTTTAACTTAGAACGGTCAGTATTTCTGGCAAGCGTGCCACTACTGGCTGCCTGTTCAGTACCAATTACAGTAGGTCACAAGAGAAACTTGAGAATGTGCTGGGACCAAGATAGCGATGAGACAAAGGTATCTTTGTAATTTAGCAAATAGGGCAGCCCAGAGATTCTGCGTCCTATAGCTAAGTGCTGCCGGGTAGCGTCGCATTGTCTGCTCGCACGCATCACCGGCTTAGAGCCGTCGCTTGGTTAAGTAGATTTCGCACTTCTTTTAAGGACACTGGCGGCAAAACTTTGGGGATCGTAGCAAGCAACCGCCAACGCGAAACCATGCGTTAACGGCACAGAGTGCCGTGTACAGCGTGGCTTCTAGGGCGCTTAACAATCAATTCCATCGATGCCTCAGCGCGTGGACTATGTGATGCACGGTCCTCTCGTTCAACGCAATGTGCAACCAGGACATGAGAACAAAGTTTTTAGAACTACACTTAGATTTCTTTTTTTGTCTCACGGGCCGATCATTTTACTTCGACATTTTTACTTTTTGTGACTACTGCACGACTTCCTTCTGGAAGGATAGCTCTTAAAATAACCATTTGCGTCTCAGTGCTACATGAGTTGCCCGTTGTAACAATAGAGAGAAAAGGACGGAAAGGCAGGGAGGTTAACTAGGCAGCGCCCGGTATGCTACCCTACACGTGGGAATGGGAACGGAGGGAACAAAATTACAAGATAAACTCTACGTCTGCCGCACAGGAACATCATATATTTCACCAAATAAAACCGGAAATTCTTAAGCATAAATTAATATTCGCCGTAAAAACCGACAGTTGCCTTCTGAAATAAACACCGGAAAAAGTGCGCCTAATTTTCACAAAGTTTAAAAAACCGAAACGTCCAACCCCTAGAGAAAGAGAGAGAGAAAGGCAAACGGAAAAGCAGGGAGATTAACTAGGCAGCGCCCAGTATGCTACCCTACACGTAGGAAGGGGAACGGAGGGAGAGATAGAAAGGGGAGAGAGCAAAGGGAGATGATTACTTTTCCACATGTCCGTTGGCCATTACTTGCAGGGTACACAGGGCACACACTGACAGTTCACAACCTTTCACTCAGTCCTGAGTCATTTAAGAACTTGAGAAATGCCTTCAAAGCTATCCTCTGCGATGAAGGCTTACTCCAAGGACCCAGAATCTTGGCTTCAGAAAGGGGCCGAGGATCTAAACGGCGTAGTGTTGCAGCCAGGAGGCCACGCTCACGCTGAAACCGAGGACAGTTACAGAGAAGGTGTTCTATAGTTTCGTCGCACCCACAGATCTTACACGCAGGAGAGTCTGCCATTCCGATTAAGTGGGAGTAGCATTTGTAAACGCCACTCCCAGCCACAGGCGACACAACAGCGTAGCATCGCAGCGGGAGAGGCCGGACGGAGGAATGAGTTGGAGCAAGGGGTCTAGGCGGTGCAGACGACATGTGGAGTTGCTAGTAGAAGACCATGACGCTAAAAGCTTTCTTCGGCCAAGCATTTGCAGATGTCTTGCTGCGTCGGCTCTTGTCAACGGTCTCTGGACAATGTTGGCACTGCCGTGAGCGGTACGAGCTGCAGCGTCAGCTGCGTCGTTTCTGACAATGCCAGAGTGTCCCGGTATCCACTGGAAGACGATGTCATGATCCTCTTCCTGCGTCTGGTGTTGGAGATGTCTTAATTCGGCTGCTAGTTGATCGTGATCACCATGGCGTAAAGCAGAATTAAGACACTGTAAGGCTGCTTTTGAGTCGCAGAACACAGCCCATTTGTGGGGTGTTTGTGCACCGATGTACTGCACAGCCGCACGAAGAGCGGCCAATTCTGACCCGGTGGAGGTTGTCCGATGCGAAGTTTGTTGAATAATACTGGTCTGTCTCGCAGGAATGACCACGGCGTAGGTTGAACTTGTACCTGAGACCGAACCATCTGTATACACATGAGTGCGGTCACTATATGCGGCGTGGAGTAGGCAGAGTGTCAACTGTTTAATGGCCGGTGTCGATAAGTTCAATTTTTTTGTTATGCCCGGAATTGTGAGGCGCACGCATGGCTCCCGCAGACACCACAGCGCAGAGGAAGGCTGTGCTGCCGGGGTGAACTGCGATGGGATGGACGACTGGTGGGCTGCTATAACCTTTGAAAACTCTGCGTGTGGTCTTTGATCCGCCACTGACACAAGGTGGTGCTGGGGAATCATTATTAGATGCCGTATGTCGATCAGCAGGGTGTCAAGGGTTATATATCCAGCCCCTAAAAATGAGCAATCTACTAGCCCTCGTTCTTGCCCCGTTAGCGTATGACCGATTTCCCGCGAAACGACTACAAGGCGTTTTGATGCTCTAGAGATTCATCCTGCGACTTACATTCCCATTGGGTATGGAGTCTGAACAAGGGGTATATTAATGGAGCTGGGGGGGGGGGGGGGGGGGGGGGGTACGCACGGGTACGAGGGCCCCGCCTCTTCCTTAAGCGAAAAGTTTTATATCGAAAAACCACATTGGCCCCATTTTTTTTCGACGAAGGGCAAAGCTCAAGAGATACCCCGTATGAATAGAAGCGCTCCCTCCAAGAGCGACCCATACACCTGGTATGAGCCCTCCTTTTTGACGTCATCGTTGATTACAACCCTTAAGGCGGTGTGGCACAGCAGTAGTCAAGGACTTGAATGCGTAGACAGCTGCGAAAAGCCTCTCTTAGCCTGTAATGCGATAACGGTTTTCGTCCAGAAAACTGTTAGAACTTTGCCTCTGATTAAGCCTCGATCAGCGAGTTCCAAGTGTCATGCTTCTTAAGCCAGCCTGATTGTTTTCCTACACTTGCTCAGCGACTGTCTAGCCCCGACAAAGGGTTTAACATCCGGGCACCCACGTGCAGCCTACGATAGTAGCATATAGAACACAGTTGAAAATTCCTGTTACAAAATAAGAGCTGAGACTTATCAAGACAAAAGAAAAAGAAAAGCCGCGTAGGAAAACTTGTTCGAAAGAAATTTAGCCTAATTTCTTGGACTCTTTCAACTACGGTGATTCATCATGAGACACGCCGCTTGCGCGCTAAGGGCGTCGTTCGCTGGGCCGCGGCTCGCTCTGCCCGTCCAAGGGATTCCCGCTCGTCCAGACGCTCCGTGCTCGGCTGGTGCGCTAATTGCGTTATTTATGTCCACCTCCCCAGCTGCCATCTCGATCTTGGTCTCCGAGGAGACGTGATTAGAGCTTCTAATTGGACCTAATCAGGCTTTCCCGGCCCACGCTTCCTTTTCCCTTTCCCGTACTCCCGCGTGCTTCGCAGAGAAAAGTCGGCGAGTGAGCTCTCCCTGCAGAGTCTCTGTTGTCGCTGTTGATTACGTTGTTACCCGCAGAAAATGCTCACGTATTCTCGCCAAAATAACTGGTAACGCTCAGTAATGCAATAAAGCAAGCAACAAGGAGACAAAATTGTAATGTATCTTCGTGCGCGCGCACGCACGAGCACACGCATACAAAGGAACGAGAAAGGCAACCTTCACAAAGGCAACTTTCACACAAAGCAACTTTTATTTTAGCTCAAAGACCTTAAAGAATCTTTTTTTGTTTTGAATTTTGTCACCACCAACGGATGAAATGCCCGGTCTGCTGAAGCTGGCCTTGTAGTTAGGCTGTAATCAGAGCGAGACACCTCTATGCCCCTCGAAAAGAACTTTAATAGGCGAATTCTGCTGTTTTAAACGGCATGAAGTTTAGCTGTTTTCTTGTTAATTGCCGTTTTGCAAAGGCAAATATTTTAAAGTAGATAGTTTGTGACGGGTGACGCGTAAAAAATTAGCATACTTTCAGCGCCTCCATTGTGCCTCGTCGACTGCAGCGTAATCCGCACAGAACACAGAAAACGGGGAAAAAAAGAAAACAAAAGGCACAATTGCTGGAAACAATGAAGGCATGTGGTTGAGAACTGAATAGTGCGCCACGCACTTCTTTGTCAATGTAACACACTGCACTGCTGTTTTCAATCCTGCGAGCACGTGTCATGAAGTAAAAGAATTTTCAGGGATCTTGCATTCAATAAACATTTACAGCCTACACTTAACGTAAGTCTGTCTGTCTGTCTGTCTGTCTGTCTGTCTGTCTGTCTGTCTGTCTGTCTGTCTGTCTGTCTGTCTGTCTGTCTGTCTGTCTGTCTGTCTGTCTGTCTGTCTGTCTGTGTCTGTCGGCCCGTCCGTCCGTCCGTCTGTCTGTCTGTCTGTCTGTCGGCCCGTCCGTCCGTCCGTCCGTCCGTCTGTCTGTCTGTCTGCTTGGCCCGTCCGTCCGTCCGTCTGTCTGTCTGTCTGTGTGTCTGTCTGTCTGTCTCTCTGTCTGTCTGTCGGCCAGCCGTCCGTCCGTCCGTCCGTCTATCTGTCTGTCTGTCTGTTTGTCGGCCCGTCCGTCCGTCCGTCCGTCCGTCCGTCTGTGTGTCTGTCTGTCTGTCTGTCTGTCTGTCTGTCTGTCTGTCTGTCTGTCTGTCTGTCTGTCTGTCTGTCTGTCTGTCTGTCTGTCTGTCTGTCGGCCCGTCCGTCCGTCCGTCTGTCTGTCTGTCTGTCTGTCTCTCTCTCTCTCCGTCTGTCTGTCGGCCCGTCCGTCCGTCCGTCTGTCTGTCTGTCTCTCTCTCCGTCTGTCTGTCGGCCCGTCCGTCCGTCCGTCCGTCCATACGTCCGTCCGTCCGTCCGTCCGTCCGTCCGTCTGTCTGTCTGTCTGTCTGTCTGTCTGTCTGTTTGTCTGTTTGTCTGTCTGTCTGTCTGTCTGTCTGCTTGACGGCCCGTCCGTCCGTCTGTCTGTCTGTCGGCCCGTCCATCCGTACGTCCGTCCGTCCGTCTGTCTGTCTGTTTGTCTGTCTGTCGGCCCGTCCGTCCGTCCATCCGTCCGTCCGTCCGTCTGTCTGTCTGTCTTTCTTTCTGCTTGTCGGCCCGTCCGTCCGTCCGTCCGTCCGTCTGTCTGTCTGTCTGTCTGTTGGCCCATCCGTCCGTCCGTCCGTCCGTCTGTCTGTCTGTCGGCCCGTCCGTCCGTCCATCCGTCCATCTGTCTGTCTGTCTGTCTGTCTGTCTGTCTGTCTGTCTGTCTGTCTGTCTGTCTGTCTGTCTGTCTGTCTGTCTGTCTGTCTGTCTGTCTGTCTGTCTGTCTGTCTGTCTGTCTGTCTGTCTGTCTGTCTGTCGATCATGAATAAGTATCCTGATAGCGACACATTTGAGGTTGTGGCTATCACAGACGACACAAGCAAGAAAACAGTAGAAAATAAGAGAAGATTGATTTCAATCAAATAATCAATTAACCAATCACTTTATCGATGGTTAATCAATCAAGATTTGTTTCAGTAAATATGAAGGTACCCCAACCAAAAACCTACTAGAGTACAGCCTAACCAGGTATAGACCCTTTGAGGTGGGGCATCCAGCACATTCTGCTTTAAAACTGTGGCTTTAACTCTTCTGTTACGACGTTCTAGGCGGCGCTAGTTGGTTGTGAAGTGTCATCAAGTAAACTAACACTATTCGCACTACTGTGCGTGTCTCAGTTCGCGCCGCCGTTTAATTCGTGATGCTTTAACTCTTTTACTGTCCATTCATTAACTAGAGTGAGAAACACTCGTGAAAGTTTTCTAGGTTTTGATCTTTTATATATTTCGCTCGCCGTGCGGTATCTTGTCGTATCTTCAGGTTCCTTGGCTCACCGCGCCTGCCTCGTTCCACCTTTCGTCAATAGATAAACTTTCAGCCTACAGAGGCGCAGCTGACACGAGGCACACGCTCCGACCTTCACTATTTCGGCTTCTGGCGTCCAAACGCTGGCGCTTTCAGGCAGCTAATAGGCCTCACCGTTCGTACTGCGCGATCAATGGCTTCCGACAGCAGCCCCGACAGCCCGACCATTGCGACGCGGCGTTGCACGGAGCCCAAAAGGCAAGGTACACGACCGAGAGAAGGGGAAAGCCCCCTCCGAAGGGGCTAACAGACTGGTCTGCGATGAGATTTGGAAAGCTGGAGACCACGGGGGAATGCGCGCAAAGGGACGCCGGTGGGCGGTACACAACGAAGACAACACGCAATCCCATCGACCGCAGATTGATTGTGTTTCTTTCTTTATTTGCGCAGAAGAAAATGTACGACGAGAGTGAAATAAAGAGAGGAAAAGGGAGAGATCAATAATAGAGCTTCTCCATGCCAACGTCGCGCCTGTACCAGGCAATATTGATACAGACAAAGCTAGTCGCCAGCAACGAGAAGTGAACTAGACCGCTATGCTGAATTTCTGGTAACGCTCGCGAAGGGATCGAGGACAGCTGGAGGCCATCAGCGTGTTACCAAAAGCCGTCAGCATGGTAAAAAGAGTACAACTAAATAAAACAAAAAATTGACTTTACATCGCATTGAACATAGCGCTGATATAGCTCGCTCCGTCCCTGCATAGCCAATTACACTGCGTTTGCTGTGAGTCCATTAATTGATCATTACAAAGCGATGAACCGACGAAACAATGATGCGCTTTTCGTTTATGAGTATTCGAAGCTCGGCCTTAACCGCGCTAACCAGCGCCACTCATAACTACTGTAGTAACACAGAACTTCCCATCAAGCCCACATTAAATAACACATAACAGAATGTTCAGAGGCTTTTCAATCAGAAATAGTTTTCCGGGAAATCATTATATGTGAAAATGCTCATCGGATGAAACTTGTACGTTATCTCTGGCAACCACTTCCCTGCCTTTCCACTGTGCCGAGCAAGAAATTACTCGATAGACCTCCTTCTGGGTTCCTTCCTTGTTATTTACCACGTCGTATCTCGAGCACAGCCGGAGCTAGCACCGACGCTGAAGTAGCCTGTGTGCCGTACTTAACAACTGCACTTGGGCCAAGGCGCCCGATATTTCTTCGCTTTTGCTTAAGGAGACCACATGCACAGTCATTAGGGACCCGGCCCAGCCCTGTGAGCCGTCCCCTGCACAGTGATTGTTGGCACTCGCCACGGCGGCCGCAAGGCCGACGGTAACAGTGATTTCTGATGAACGGTTGACACCCACGACTACTCCTTCGCCCCTGTCCCGCTCAACAGCAACGGGACTGCCAAAGGCAAATCGCCGACCGGCGAGCTGAATGCCGGGTAGTCGAGTCAAACCGTTCAGCTTCATTTCTCGCGCCGACCGGCCTATCCATATGGCGGCGCTTCCCCACGGCGTCTAAAATAGCAGCGGCAGCGGGAATTACTGCGAAGTCGACACTTTGTAGATGATTCTCCAGATGGTAGAGGTGCTGACGAAGTAGCAGTTTGGTTGAATCAACATCCTTCCTTTGCCAGGACAAAGCAGCTCTGAGAGGCCAAGAGGTGAGGCAATGAAAAAGTCAGGAAGAGTACAGAAAGACAATAAACACGCACCATATAGCTGGTTGCTTTCACAAAATACGGAGTTGTCATTTCGCTCAAATGTACACTGTGATTATTTCTAAAAGACAATGTATATTCACTGCCAACGGAAAGAAAGTGCGCGATGAGCAGGAGAGGATCATTCCGCCTCTGAATGCTATGTGTGACTCACCGGCAGGGGTATTTTCGCTCGAAACTCTAATAACTGATAACCAAGCGTTCAAGTGCTCTATTAAAACTTGAGCACTTTTTAGAGCTATTCATGTTCAAGGCCACTATAAGCCTCATCTGAGTGTTGGGCAGCCATGTTTTAGCGTGATTCGGGCAAACTCTTGTAGAACAAAAATTGACGCAGGATTTAGACTGGTTAGGCCAGATGTGAATTAGGTGCGCTAGCACTTCGGTTTTCACTTCGGTTTTGGTTTAGGTTCGAGGTTCAGTTGTAAAGGTCAAATAGGCTTGAATTAAACATAGAAAAAATCGAACTTAGCCTCACCTTAAGTGTGAGACGGAACAAAGTTAATGAATATGTGGAATTGCTCATTCTCTACTTCACATGCATAGACCGCTGGAAGTCCCATACCACTCCTGGCGCAGTGGCGCCGCGGTTAAGAGATGCGCCACTGC
>NC_135497.1:186773126-186840608 GCF_052857255.1 Amblyomma americanum
AACTGTTGTTCGGGCGTGGGTTAAATCCCGCAAAAGCCGAAGTGCTCGCGGCTGGAGTGCTTGCTTTGAAGAATCCGCTCCTGGCGGTGATCCTGTGCAGGTTGTGGCTGCATGGCGCGTCCAACCTCGTGCAGCCGCAGCCCCTATCAGCGACTGCCAGCAGCCGCTATCTTCCCCTGCTAAGATCCGCACGCTTCCTACAGTGAGAAAGATCCCAATGAAAGTACCTTTGCTGAAAATGCGGCCGTTTTGTTTTTTCAGCTCTGTAATTAAAACTTCGTGGATGGGAAAAAATTTGAAGGTTAATGAATTTATTTTAACTTATTTCTAATTAAGGAGGAAATGAAAAAACTCCGGTTTCTTCTAACAATAAAATGCTGCGTTAGCTTTTTCTCCGCAACATTTTTTTTAAACCTTTGACTGAGGTTCTCTGGGACGACATGTAGAGTTATCTCAGTTACAGCAGTCGTTCTTGAAATGGCACCGCTTATCGTTTATATGCGTGTAACAGTGGCGATATTTACGCATAAAACTTCACCGCTCAATTTTCCTAGCCAATTCGCGAGGTGACAAACCATTCCTTGTTGGTTACGACGTTTCTGCTAGCTTACTTCAAATGTCTTTCTTTTATTGCTTGTCCAAAGATATCATTGAATACAGCGCAAGCAACAATGCCGGAAAGATTAACACTCTCAACCATGACACTTATTCCTTTTGCTGTGCAAAAGGTTGGTTCATGCCACCGCTCAGAGATCGGACACACGAGTTGATTCTTAGAATTTGTACACTTGTTATGGGTAGCAGCCATTTAGTCCGCAAATTTTTAGGGATAAGGACGCACATATGTATGCTGTTTTTTCAAAGTCAAGTAGCACTCTAGAAAGCTGTCCACGTTAAGAAGAAAAAAACGTCGGACGAGTTAGTCTTCTACGGTGGCGGGACGCTGTGTCGCTAAGTTCTAAATGCTGTCATCCACAGGATTGTTCCAAGGTGCAACTTTATGATCAAGGGCGCTTCCTCAGGAAACACTAAAAGTGAAAGCAGAAGGCTGCTCATTTTACAACTCCGCATTTTGAACAACGCTAGACACGATATTCACATTATCAATACTCTGGCATCCATCTAAGCATAGCATCTGCATGAATGAAGTCTGTTCAGCGCAGACTGTTCAGTCCCTACCGTATAAGCGGCATTTATTCTTCGCGCTGATATCAGTGGTATTTAACACTGTACGCAGCGAAGAAACATTTTCCGGCCACCACCTGTGTGTACACCTTGAAACTATTTTGTTTGTCTTAATGCCGAGGATGTAATGTGCGCTCAATTTGTCTCACTAGCAACTACGGGAAAACATTGTGCTTCTTTGTACTAGCCGCAAAGTGTCTCTAACTCTCTGTTGTCACAGCGAAAATTTTGCGCGCAAAAAGCAGCTGATCTCGAAGACCGTTTCTCACTCTTTAAAAAAAAAGGAGCCGTTTAAACGTAAAACAACAAAACATTTTCTTGGAAAGCAAACATCGAAAGCTAAAACTAAAACCTCGTGTTTTATGTTATTTTCTTCTGCCGGGGTCGTTCACCTTTAACTACGACGAAAAATCGCAACAAGGAGACGTGTCTTCACGACCCAAATATCAAGAATTATTCAGCAAAACTGCTACAGCTCATATTTTCTGTCGCAGTGAAAACTGTTGAGTTGAGGAAAGCGAGAGCGTTGAGACGCCAACCGGACAGCTTTATTCCAGTCAAGCAAATGCCGGCACGAGCACCACACGCGTGCAAGCCGCCGCGAGCCTCACGCGAGCGCGCAGACAAGCCAAGCCACGCAGACGGCCTAGCCACTGCATGTGGCTACTGCCTACAACGATAACTTACTCACTTTTGTGGTCTACACGCAATAACATTATTCGCGGCATAAACAGAATCTAGCCTTTAAGCGCTTAGAATAAATCATGAGAAGTGAAAAACTTACGTTTGTTTCGAACTCTCGCATTTATTTTTAAGAGAAAACTTTCATGGAGGAACGTTTCGTGTGAGTGATCTGCCCAAACCGTGCAGCCGTACAAGCACCTTTGAATGCATTACGCCTCTGATACCGCAGCGCCAAATAATGATTCCTAGGTGTTCAAATAACAATACCAAAAACGTGAATACGGGAGAAGCTCCGCGTTGCAGCGTGATGGGCGTTCGCCACGGTAATAGTGATCTGGTAGAATAACTAGTCCACCCAGATAAAATGGCGTCTGTACGCGTTGTGTCGGCTCAAAAATCACGTTGCTTTATCTAAATCGTAAAATATAAAAATCTATCTTTTGTTTGCTGCATTGAAAATGCGAGCGACACGCCATATTAACAATGGACAACGCGGGAAGGCATACTTAGCGAACTTTCAAAGAAGCATTTTTCACGCTAGATATTTCGAACAAACGACCATTGAGAAAATTTATAAACTGGGTTCGCCTTTGATTTTTACGGCCTTCTGCTCTCCAATATAATCTAGCGCCCTAAAACAAACCTAAAGTTATAGAGTTGACCACTTAATTTTACCTAATTATTCACCTCTTACTTAAACTCTATCAAGTACATAATGTTCGCCTCGCTGTATAATCCTTCTTGCCAGCCCGTACCAACGTATCTCTCTCTGTTCTTAAAATAAAAATCAGATTAACAGAATCGCCCTGTATAAGGCTGTGGGTCACCTCTCGAGGCGTGCTCTGTAAAAAGGACTGCGTAGCAGATGTTCAGTTGACATGAGCTCGCAGATGGAACTGCTCCTCATCTTGTGCTAGTCCTTGACCGGTATTCATATGCGATAAAAGTGAAGAGCCGCTCCATTGTTTTTGTGGCGCGTCAACACAGGTGTTTCCCATTCCAGTCCCTGCCCTCTCCTTACCTCTCTCCCCGATGCTAGACAACCGTGTGGCGCACACACACTGCTGCATCGAGCCGGAGCCCGAAGGAAATCGTTTCGAGCAAGGATCAAGCCATTGGAAACGCCATTGGTCACTAGCCTCCGACGCCTAAGCACTTCTCGCAGGGTACCGAACAAAGGGGGGAGGCTCGGAACAAGCTGCGTAAGTGAGACGAAGTGGGCGTGAAGCGTACACGGAAGGTTCTGGGGACAGAGGGTGGGACGAAGCGATGGCGGAAGGAAGCCGGGGAGAAGTACTTCCGGCGTGCACGGGAAGAATGGATCCGGTGGCGGAGACGTGACACGGAAGCGATGCGTCTGCGGTCGGTCGCTCGCGCATTGGGCGCGTGTGCCACTGCGGGGACTGCGGCCAACGACGCTCTTGAGCCACGAAAGATAAACGCGGTGTGCGGGACGACGGCACTGCGGCGGTGAGGGTCGTGCCGCTCCTAACGACAAGGAAGCTCGGACGCACTCACAGAATGAGGGGGCTTCGGTTTCCTTTATGGCTGGCGTCTTTGTTCAGGGAGCTGTATGCCTTGAAATGCTATTCCGTTGTCCGGGTACGTCGACTATTGAGTGGAGTGTGCATACCACCTTTTACAAAAGCATAGAATAGGGGGAAGTACTTCAGGAGGCGCCACATTTTTACTTCGAGCAGCACTGAAATGGGTGTAGTAAAAAATGTCCCCGAAAGGAACGTCCCCGTAACATATGTCCCCGGGCAAAAAAAGTATCCGAAAAAAAGTCCCCTGACGAAGTGCCCGTTAGGAAAAGGTCCCCAGGAAAAATTACCAAAAAGATGATTTCTTCAGGAACCACTTGACAAAAAGTCGCCCTCTTCATTAGACTCTTCCTTGACATTGAGAGTAGATGCAAGCATGAAGTACTTTGCAGTACCAGATCACGCTATGATCATGTAGAGCAGGTCATGCCAGGAAAAGCAACACCACAGAGCACGTTCGCCGGTGACTTTGCTGAAGCGCCGAACGATCCAGAGACGCACTTGCCCTCGGACACTCACTTTCTAATGCAATCATTTTTTTATGAAAGCCCCACGGTGATTGGTGGTGGTGGCGGTGTTAATGGTCAGTCGGCGATTGCTATACCCGAGTCTCCGATTTAAATTATTGTGGCTCTACAACTGTTCCATAATGCCTGTGTCATCTGAAAGCCTAAAGAGTGATTGTAACACTGATCCCCGCACATTTCGGCAGCCCTCAGGGTACTCGATGAGAGCCATTACTTTTGTTACATCACCGACGGGGGGATGAACGCCCCAGATCTGTTCGTTGTTCAGCCACTTCCATGCCGATGGGTGAAATCGCTGTAGCGTAAAATGTTGCACGATTGTTGGCGCTGTGTTATCCATCAAGAGTGGCCGAGTGGACGCTCCACATCACAGGGGATAAGTGGGAGGCCTTCGCCGGAAAGTTGTTATGTTTTAACTCAGTTTGCAAACCTCCAGATACAATAAACATTTCATGTGTGAAAGCAGACTAGTATTCCTCGGGCAGCTTCTGGCATTAGTTTTTGGAGAACAGTTCACCAAGAACTCTTGCAGCCATTACAGATAACACAGTACCTGCGAGGGCCAGGTAGTAAAACTGAGCACCAGGCCAGGGGAAAGCTTGTGCCCATTAGAAAACCGGCGGGTACACGGCGGGACTAAGGATCGACACCCCACCCCCTTCCTGCATGCAAGGCGTTTACCAAATCCCAACGGGTTACAGAAAGTTTGATGGCACCCGTTTGGGAACAGTTTTTTCTACTCCGAAAACGGGACGTTTTTTTCCGGGGGCATTTTTCCCGGAACCCGCACTGAAATAGACTCGAGAGGTTCCCTGTTGTATCGGGTTATTGATACAGGAAAACAGCACTATGCGCACTCACTGTCAGGTCGCGGACTTCGTCATTATTTCCTCGTAAGGAAAAAGAAATATGCTTGTGAATTGGCTTTTCCTGTTTTCGAGACGTCATCACTGTGTAATGAAAGTCTGCCATACTTGGGCATAAGCATAACATGTTTTGCCTTTCTGCACAGTACAAAGTGCAATTTATATTTCAAAACAAAGAGACGCCGACCAGTAAAACGAAAAAATTGTATTGTCGCTCATGTATCTATAGGCATGGCATACATCGAGACTGTCACCAGAAAAGCGTTTTATTTTGCTGCTACTTTGAAATTATACGAATTTCACAAACACAGTCGCTGCAGTTACACACGAAAGATGGGCTCATTAATAATGTGAAATGTGCACGGTGTGATCTTCTGTATGCGCTGTTGGTTTGCTACTAGCAGTAATGGCCGTTTTTCGCGTTGCTGTTGATGAAAGCGAGCGATGAAGAAACAATAACAAAATTATTGGGCTGGCTCGCACTTATGGGTGCCCATCATCAGGAGAGGAGCAGTGTTGTTTGCATTGAACCAGCTTATTCTGCCGCATGCTTTTCAAGAGGCTGCCGCATCATAAATGTGAAAAACAAAACTGTTCATACTTTTGTGCGCGGCTTGTTGTACACTGCCTCATTATATTTTCTCTCTTTCTTTTCCTTCCTTCTGCCGCCCTTTCTCCCTTGTTCAACCTCACGCATGTCCATCCACATTTATGTTGCCTTCTCTGCCCGCATCTTCTCCACCCAACGTGATCACACGAATCGCGCCCCATTTTCAACTGCCTCCCATTTACTGTACATTACTCTCCCTCTCAAAACAACCCTACATCTTTCTTCCTCTTCTCCTTACCTTCTCTTTCTCTCTCTCTCTCTCTCCATATACCGACACACTTCTCTTGTGCAAACCTCTGTCCGCCAACAACCGGCCATGGGCCACCCACGCATCCACCACTCCTTGCCCGCCACCCCCACCACCCATCATGTCCAATCACACGAATGCAACCAACGCTGTACGTCGCCCCTGCTCCCGGTGCCACTGGTGCGACTATAGGCGTGCGGCGAGCTCGAACGCGCCTTCGTGCCCGCCCTGGCGGCGACGCTGCAACGTTACCTCGACTCCCTGGTGGCTGTGGTGAGCAGCCCCGCCCAGATGGAGAACACCCGCCGGCTCGTGCACCAGTTCATGCACGGCCAGGGCAACAACACTGCCTCCCAGGACGGCAAAGGAGGCCGTGACCCGCTGGGACCGCTGCTGCAGGAGAAGCTCAAGCTCTTCGCCTCCTCCCGGGACAACTGGGTGCGCCACTTTCTCTCTCGCCCTACTCACTGACGTGCATTGCCTCGTGGATGAAGGAAGAGAAAATTCAGGCCTGAAACAAAATGATTCGTCATCTTTTCGTAACGTGGTTTTCTTTCATATTGTAGTATTTTTCTGCAGTTCTGTCGCTACGACAAGATACAGCGCAATACTACAGAAAATTATTTCGTTATTGCAAAAGTTTGTTTTTACTAAAACCTCATGCCCAAAAATGGCACAAAAAATCTGTAGCGACAAGAGAAATTTTTTGTTGAGTTTTTCGATGAGGTTAGACGTCTTTCATTGCTGCGCCACGACCGTATTACAGCAAGTGGCCGACCTAGTGCAACCTAACCGATACAACATGTTATTATCTGGAAGGATTGAATATTACGAAGTAAATATTCAGTCGGGCTGCAGTACTATAAAGATATTCCAGTAAGAAGCTCACGAAAACGACATTTTATATCTTCCACATAGCGGCTGCAGAAATAATCTTTTTTTTTTAATTCCAATCCTTGGTCTCGGTTAGGACATATATGTTAGGATCACTCGTTCTTTCAAGAGACATGTTCTGTAGGCACAAGTTTTGTCAGAATATGGAAATACAGCAGTGCAACGAGTAGTGCAGTATGTCTGCGAACGCTCACAAATGAACAGTCCTTAGGATTTCGAATCACGCCTCCCCCCATTTAATGCGTCACATAACTATCACTGCTATGCCCTGCTCTCTCAGCTATTTCATTTGCTGCCGGAGTACGAAAATATTTTCTCCCATCTCAGTAAACGACAGTCAGCTTTAAAATTGCGGAATGTTTACAACTTAAAAATTACTTCTTTTTATAACTGGTAGTGCCCAACTGCTTGGCGCCAGTTCAGCCCGTAAAAATTCGCAGAGTTGCCACATAAATATCAGGGTAGGTAAAAATAATCTTTTTCGAAAGTTTCATTCCTCCTTTTGTTTTTGTGCATTACGAACGCTTCTCTTTTTATTTTAATGATAGTTTTAAGACCTTCAGTGAATAACTTTCGGTGCAGCAAGTGAAGGTGTTCGAGTACAACGGGCTCCATTTACTCCGTGGCCCTGTATTCGTTTAGCTGATGGCAGAATACGGAGAACAGTACTGGGAATGCAGTTGATGTTGCTTCCACTTGCCTCCTCTTGCTACTAAAGTTTCGAAAAACATACCTTATATTCTAATGATTTCTGCTAAATGTTCAGCAATTAGCAGATGACCACCACTTATTCTGCACTGGAAGGAAAGCTACTTTTTTGAAAAGTAACAAAAGTGCAACCAATTCGGTTTTGTCAACTCGACCGCTTATGCGTGGCTCTAGATAAGTGTTGAACACATGCTGCTGACATTAGATGTGTTAATGGATGCGAACCATATTCCAAAACTCGACGTGCATTTCCTCTTCATGTTCTTCTTTTTACAGACTTAAATATATGATGTACGAGGGTCTTCAAGCGAAAAGCCAATTAGATTACGCTCATTCCCGGTAGGCATTGTCTCGTTGGGCAATAATTCTGCTTGCTCTCAGTGAAAAAACGTTAACATTGCTGGTTATGTAACCTGAGAGAAAGAATTTAGGCGCTGTTGTCAGGCAGGAAAATGTGTTTAAAAGCACGATTGTCATCAGAAGGTAGAAAATGCAAAAAAAATGAAAAGACTAAGGGCAGAAAAAAAAACAGGTCTCATGTTATGTGTTTTGTTGCTCCACAGTCATCGTAACTGCTCGAAGTTGGGCACGTATGTCGGTCACTTTCGATCCTTAACAAAGTTTGTCAACTTTTCCCACGACATGGCAGTGCTCGTCCCATATGTTCACACTAAATGTGATTTCGTTACAATCCCCGTTCTGCTGCTATCTGTCCACCAAAATCAATTATTGTGTAACACCACCGGAAGGCTGGTTTGTACGTTGGAATGAGTTCATTTTGTTTTTGTAGTTTTTGTTTCCTTGTTCATTCAATCGGTAGACTATATCAGTCAGCCTATACGCCGAACGGAAATCGCAGGACATATATATCCGTGACATGGTAAAAGGGTGCAACGAGAAACCGGCTATTAAAGTTATAGCAGTCTTTTTTTTAAACACACCTTCGCCTCCAAGGATAATAACAACAAATATAAATAATTCGGGAAAAAAAACCAGATATTGAAAGAAGAAAAAGTTCACGAAAGTAGTAGTAGCAGCAGCAGCAGCAGCAGTAGTAGTAGTAGTAGTAGTAGTAGTAGTAGTAGTAGTAGTAGTAGTAGTAGTAGTAGTAGTAGTAGTAGTAGTAGTAGCAGTAGTAGTAGTAGTAGGAGGAGGAGGAGGAGGAGGAGGAAGGGGGTAGAAGTGATGATGACTCTGCTTTATTGAAAGATTCACCCATTGGCCTAAAGGTACAGGTTGGGGCATAGAGGTGTAGGAGGGTACGAACCCAGCCAACAAAGAGTTCCCCCGCACTTCACACCATGCGGAGGAATTCCGCGGCGAAGGCGAACGACACCGTTGCCTTAAGACGCGGTCAACCTCCGACGCGGGACGGATCCGCTATTCGAAGCTGGTGACTTGTCCCGGTGCTTCCGCCGCACGTCAGCGAACTTGGGGCACTGCCAGAGCAAATGTTTAATAGTTGGTGCGGCTGCTGTGTTGCCAGCAGGGCAGTTGGTTTGAATGGGAGGCAAACAAGCCACACTTAATTTTGATAGCCATCGTCGGTCTTTGTGGGCTCGACAACCCGTGAATTCATCCGTGGTGAGTCCCATGCATGTGCGAGCCTTACGAACAAGCACTCGGCAAGCATGCGGCAAGCTTCCGTGCAGTGGGTCTTCATCTGGGTTGTGGCGCCTCAAAAGTGCACGCAACTCGCGCCGTCTCGTAATAAATACGGACAGCGATAACCCCCAGCCCCGCCGCGGTGGCTCAGTGGGTTAGGGCGCTCGACTACTGATCCGGAGTTCCCGGGTTCGAACCCGACCGCGGCGGCTGCGTTTTTATGGAGGAAAAACGCTAAGGCGCCCCGTGTGCTGTGCGATGTCAGTGCACGTTAAAGATCCCCAGGTGGTCGAAATATTCCGGAGCCCTCCACTACGGCACCCCTTTCTTCTTTCACTCCCTCCCTTATCCCTTCCCTTACGGCGCGGTTCAGGTGTCCAACGATATATGAGACAGATACTGCGCCATTTCCTTTTCCCAAAAAACCAATTGTTATTATTATAACCCCCAATTCGTCTTGTCTCCTTGCAAGCGTGCTCTAACCGCATTAAGATGCTTACTGTGGCAGCGCCACTCTTTCAGGGGGCATACGAAAAGCATTTGACACGTGTGTGCGGGCGAGCGGCCGTGCGCGTCACTCAACTTCATACCATTAGCTTCGGTTTTGCCTTTGCCTCTTACATGTGTACTTGAATATGCACGCACGTTCATCAGCCTGGCATTCGCTGAGACACGTGCCACCCAAAATATAACAGGATACAGCCGAAGAACGAAGAGGCCAACACCCCTCAACGGAGCCCTTCCAGCAATTGGCGTCGACCTATCTTCATTACGTCGTGGTTACCCCCCTGGAACTGCTAGCGTGAAACCGCAGGGGGTAGCAGATGAAAGGAGGAATAACAACGCCGTCATGAAAATCGGTCGACACCATTGGCTGGAGGGCCTACTTTGAGGGGGCATCTTGTTAGAGGGCGCAAAGGTCTCTTCGCGGCACCATGCCGGTGATGCATTCTTAGAGTAGAAGTTACATCGCGAAAGCGACTTCAATTAAAAGAGCGTTGGCCAGCAGACCGCCTTCTTCTGACGACGGTTTTAATGTTATAACGCAAACATTCTCTTCATAATGCACCCCCCCCCCCCCTCTATAATCCTCTATTAAACCCTTCAGCTCTTAAACCTCAGAGAAGCAGCAGCGGCTATCTATGTTAGCAAGTTCCTCCTCCGCGACAGCAACTTTGCAATTCAGATACTTGCGCTGGCGTAAACGAAAGCCTCTTTGCATGGAGCGAAAGCCTACGTTCAGCGAGCACAAACTCCGCCCGCCGCACTTACAACGTTGGCATGCAAGGCCTGTCAGACGGAACAGTGTGGACCGCCCACGTTGAAAAATTGCTTCGCGATGCATAAGCGCCTCGCGAGACGCGGAATTAAACCCCGCCCTGGGGCAGAATAGTTACAAAATTTCATCATGATATTCAGATCTTTTTCCCTCCTGCCCTATTCGTTCTACGACGACGTAGATTTACCTCTTTCGTAGCCACGACGCTTATTGCCAGCGTCGACCTATCTGAGCTGTTCGTAAGTGAAACGGCCGGCATAAAACCGCGGTTTTCGAGACAGCCTACTGAAGGGTACCAAAGCAAAGCAATAATCGCCTGTTTCTCGCACAGGATTATGACTGACGTCTGTGTGTGGTGTCCGGCTACTAGCTGCCGAAGTACTCGAAGCGCATACTACAAAAAAAAAGAAAACTTGTCTGCACTCTCTCGATAATATAAAAGGGTTACCTGCGGTTGTAAGCGAGCGGATGTTTATTTTTTAAGGAAGTGAAGCAAGACAGCATCATGTCTAACGTGTCTGGACGGGTCTCATCTTTCAGTTTCATTCCCTTACATTTCTGATCTTTGTTTCCTGTGCCAGCCTTTAGCTCGTCGTCTTGACCATAGAGTCCTTCCAGATCTCGTCTTTCGTTCTTGCCTACCCGTTTAGAGATTTAAAAACAAATTAACTTTGTCTTCTTTTCAACTGTTTCAGCGAAGTGTGTAAGATAAAAACTGCACGCTTGCTGTGAACTCTCAATTCGCGCACGGAAGGTTATTGCAACCGCCCTAAATGAAAACTGTCCCGTTGTCCTGGCGAGTCTGGAAAAATCGAGTCACGAAAAAGAAAAAAAAAGTGAAAACAAAGCTACTCGTAAAACCCGCCGCGGTGGCTCAGTGGTTAGGGCGCTCGACTACTGATCCGGAGTTCCCGGGTTCGAACCCGACCGCGGCGGCTTGCGTTTCGATGGAGGCGAAACGCAAAAGGCGCCCATGTGCTGTGCGATGTCAGATGCACGTTAAAGGTCCCCGGGTGGTCGAAATTATTACCGGAGGCCTCCACTACGGTCACCTCTCTCTTCCTTTCTTCTTTCACTCCCTCCTTTATCCTTTCCCTTACGGCGCGGTTCAGGTGTCCAACGATGTACGAGACAGATACTGCGCCATTTCCTTTCCCCAAAAAACTATTATTATTATTATTATTATTATTATTATTATTATTATTATTATTATTATTATTATTATTATTATTATTATTATTATTATTATTATTATTATTATTATTATTATTATTATTATTATTATTATTATTATTATTCGTAAAGCTTGCACAAACACGCGCATCCGGCATGTGTCCATGCGAGTCTCAAGAGAATGGCGTCGAAGCCGCAGTGACACAAGAGCCAAGGATGCACCGCATTTCCGCGAATACCTTTCCCGCCCTGCGTGGCGCCTAAAATTGCGCCTGCGGACCACGTAGGGGAATCACCGACCAGCAAACCGGGATGACGAGCTCCGCGGGACGACGGCTGCGGGCGGGTAGCCTGATAGGGGGAAAAAATACGCGGGGGGTGGGGGGGGGGGACAGAGATGCGGGGAGGGCGCGCTGTCGGCGCAGAGGAGCGTCGCATGCAAATGAAGACGCGGCGCTCGTGCGGTGCTGATTCAATTAGGTGCTCATTAATTGGCGGTGCGCGAGTCCCCGGTGCGGGAAGGCGCTGGGCGCTGAGACCCCGCGCGCACGTGCGTGCCTCGCAGTTAATCCGCGGCGCACACGGTGCGCGCTGTGTTGTAGACGCCGCCGCCGCCGCAGGCGCAACTCCATGGGCCTCCGCCTGAGCGTAGTCGAGCGTGTTGCTCCGAGAGCGCGCGTGTTTGTTTACGTTGTTACACGCGCATATGGGGTGCGCGTGCACTGGATGTACGTTGGCGCTGTGTTTTTTTTTTTTGAATGCCCGTGTTCAAACCTTGAAGGAACGCACGCACGAGCAGCGCGATGACAGTTTGCTTGTAGCGTCGTTTGAGAGGCCGCACCGGGCAAGTCTGAGAGCTTCCTCACAGTCTCCATGTAGACCGTGACCCGCTGCACGGGGCCTACTAGAAGAAGGCAAGCCAAGCGGCATCCGAGCGTCCCGTCGTGAACACGCTCGGAGCCACTGTGTGCCGGAAGATGAGAACTCCAGAGCAAAGCGCGCAGCGCTTTGGGGACAGGGACGACAGAGGCGACACCGCATGTGCTGCTCCCAACTAATAGGCAGAAAAAGAACGCCTACAAGAACGTTTTATATCCTCTCTTATAAGAGGCGATTGTAGGTGACTTTTCTGCATGAAATCTGGAATTAGCACATGTGTTGTCGCCTGTATGTTCCTTGTTCCCGTTGCACTGCACGCTCCATTCATGTCGAACCAACTCGAACGCACATCTGCCTTGATGAGATTTCCAGCCTCGTTTCATATGCCCGCAACCGGCCGTAAAAACAAAAGCTGAGAGCCTTAGGTTGGTCCAAGTAACGTTGCACCTTGGCCATCGTACCTAAGGCTGCGTGACCGCATGCGCACATTTGTCAGTTATGCAAATGCACATCGCGAGTTTTCTGGCTGCCTTAAACTTGGTAGCCACGTGCCGTAAATAGTACATTACTTCTCCCCCACGATATTTCATTTTACGTTTATTACGAATATTTTGTCATATACGGATTCCCAATAGATTCGCTTTGCCAGTGGTGACAATGCAACGTGCAGTACCAAGAGTTCGCGGTCTCAAATGCACGCCGGCTGTCTTGTTCAGAGAACAAACGCACAGGTTGAGGCATATTCAGTATTAGAAAAAAGCATAGCCAAGCAAAGGCCTTTTATAGAACAACACCGCATTTGCAAACATAGAGGGTGCTAGCAGGCGTCTGAAGCAGCCGAAAATATCGTCTGCGACGTCGTCAGCTATGGTGCGCGCTTTGCTTATCTCGCCATTTGAGAACTGCCTTCCACACATACAGCTATTTAGGTTGTCTAGTTTGAACGACTGTTCTTGCGAACAAATTTAGCACATGCGGCAGCGTGTCTGACTCCGCGAGAAGCTTGCGCGATTCGGAGAAACACCCAGGTGATTGCGTGCCTAGATGTTGCGGGGGATATGTCCGGCATCACAACACACATGTATCGTGACTTTCGAAATTACATATCAGCCTTGTAATGATACGTTGTAATACGTTTTTATGCTCTTCTTAAAATTGCTGACCAGCAGTTAACGAACTGACACCTTCACAGGTGAGCTGCGAAATTTAAAAAAAATAATTACGGAAAGATTTGTTTACATCTGTTTCTTTGAGCCGCGCTTGCAACTGGTACTACCACTCGAGCGTCACTCGGGCGCTCATATACTGTGGTGTTTTAACAGACCATAGGTTTTGAAATGACGCTCTATACTTACGTATTCTGTTCTTGCAAATACACCCGGACGATTCTTAAAGATCATCACTCGAGCGTAGAAAAAAAAAATGGCCTTACGGCGGTCTGTGACGAAAGCGAGACAAACAAACAGGCGAGAAAACGCACATACGTACAAAGGGTTTGCCGTTTGCAGCCTATTTAACCTCTCCGCTGTGTCACATAGCGCCATACGGCTGCTTGATAGACGTTCGAGTGATGATGGTGTTATAGTTTGGTCGCAAGTACTCGGTTTTTGTCTCTTCACTGTGCATTTTTCATGCAGTGAACTATGTCAGCCCATTTGTAGGACACTGCAATGAATCGTTTACTATCTTCTAGCTTTATTAGTTGTTTCCTCTCAGCCCAAATTCAATGGCCGAATTTTTGTTTCTAATTCTTTTACTTTACTATTATCTACACCTATCTTCTTCTCTCTTTCTCTCGGCGATTCCATTCCCCACGCAGAGTAGCTTGTGAGCGATTTTTAAATGTCGGCTAAATTCTGCCTTTCATTGAACGGTCTCTTTCTCTCGGTTACCTTCAACCGGCGTCAGCAACGCCACCGCATTTTGCTTACCTCACAAATAGGCGTTGGCTCGGTGTCAGGACAAACGGCGTTGAGTGGGCAGCGTAGGATTCTTCTCTTTTTTTCTTTTGCAGACGTTTATTTAGCGAATCCATTTGGTAAAGGAAAATAAATAGGAATGTGGTGGGAGGAGGGGAGACACTATACTGAATAACGTGCTCTGTTTACACAGATGCAAAAAACAGCCAAGACGTCCTACTTGCATAGCAAGCGTTATTGTGCGCGAATCTGTTATTTCTTTCCAAGCAAATATCCCATCTTGAATGCGCCGGTGATTTCCGGTCGCACCCTGCAACCAATATGCACGTGCCTTCGCTGTGGCGAGGTCAAGTTGTTTCAACTGGAAAGAGTAAATGGCTCGTCATCAGAAAGGCATGAGCAAAGAAGAGAAGGAACACCCTGTCTAAAACAGCCTCACGAGAAAGGAGACGTCTCTTTGAGGAACTAGAAAGCGCGACAAGGACGGAACACAGAGAAAGATAGATTACAAGAGAACCGCTTGCACTTTGCTTCCCTGTTTTTCTTTCCTGCTGCGCTTTCTAATTTTCAAGAATGTACGAAGGCGAACTAGTACCAGTTTATTCACCCACAGCAGCAGAAAACCTTCACCTTCAAAGGATGAAATTTAACCTTTTTGCAGTCACTGCCATGCATGTACGGTGGGCAAACCCGTTCTACTTGGCCACTACCGTACATATACGGAGGTGATCGTGTGTTCGAAATTTCGTGATATGCTGAAAGAAGGCGCTTACGGGGAGATGTCTTCATCTCCTGAAACTCAGAAAATCCATTTTGTTTTTGCTTCTCTATTGGAGAAGAAAAAATTAATCTTTGCCTTGTTCAGTAGTTGGTATGGTAAACGATCCGTCGCTCGCCCAGTCTCGGCTTCTTTGCGCACGTCATCTCTTGAGGAGGTGCACAAGAGCTGATATTTAACTTGAATGGCGCTTCGCTCTGATTATTGTCGGCACTTAACTGGTGTTAGCGCTCTTCGCTTTGTTCACTCAATTTAATACGAGCTGTTTAGTTGCGCGTAATCGTTTTTGTTTGGCTGAATTGTTGGATTATGGCAAGCATGATTCAACAACTCAGCTGTGACTGCAGGAAAAAGCTGAGTTCATGCACACATGGCAGCATGCGCCGAGGAGCTCTTCCGAGGCTGCTCACTTCCTTGTCACATCCCCTGCAGTCATACTAAACGACTCTTTTTATTCGTCTCTCTTCTCTGTCTGTGATGTAACGAAGAGCCCGTACACTGAGCAGAATATTTTGAATTGTGAACGTGTGCAGAACAAAGCTATTTGGTTCATTCATAATGCTTATTCTAGAATTCAGTCAGTTTCAGAACTAAGAATAAAGGCTGGATTAACCACTGTTAATAAAAAAATGGAACAAAATAGGATTGTTTTCTTTTATCATATATTACGTGGCTATTACAAAGTAAACCTCGAAAGGTACATTGAAGCAGACAGTTCCATCCAGTCAAGGACAAAGCACAGTAAACATATCAAACCATTGACTTACAGGACAGCCTGTTTTCATTATTCTTTTCTCGTGAGGACAATAGATGACTGGAACAAATTACCCAATGAAGTTATAAATTCTGAGACTAAGGGCTTTGGAGCTGCGCAACGGGAATATTCTATGAGTGCATAAAAAAATGTTTTGTATACTAGCCTTGTTACCTGTCGCCCTCTAAGTGATCTATATACATTGTTCTCTGTTTTCTTTTAACTTCTGCCAGTCGGACCTACTCTTAATTACAATTGTTGTACTTTGCTATTACGGCCACGCGCCTTTCTTCTTCACATTGCACCACAGCGGCTGACGTTTCTGTGCGCTATTCAAATATTTTCTTTTTTTTTCTGCCGTCAGTGACGTGCAAAAATTCCTAATGTTCAAAGAGTTTTTTTGTTTTTTTTGTATTTTACATGCAAAAATTCTAACAAGATGCGTACTTTGTAAAACTGCAACTCCTGCCTTGGCCTGTGCGGCAGTATGCATAAATAAAAAAAATATCCTGTGCAACACATCATAATATAGGAACACTGCTACTGCTTTTTGGAAATGCTCGAGCATTCGAGGCAACGATAAGTAAATGTTGGCGGCATTCCATCTAGTTAACTACGATAAGATCAAGATATTTGTAGCATGTCTTCACAAGCAAGGAAAAAACACCAAAACTAGAAATTGAAAAACAGGGAATGTTTTAAACTACCGAATGAAATGAGCAAGAGATGAGAAACGACCACAGCATGCTATAAGCTGGCGTTGGTCAGGAATGCATGAAGTGAAAAAAATGATACTAAATTATTGAGATAAAGACGGGCTGGTGAAGAAATAAAATGCCGCGGTTAGAAGAATGAAATGGGCTCCGCGAAAACCACTGGCAATAAAGACAGCAAACCACTGGCAAGCGGGCACAAAGGAAGGAAAGCGCACGGGTTTATCTTGTTCTTCCCCTTTTCTAGTTGCCGCTTTCACACTTTGTCGCGGCTTCCCTGCTTCTTCTTTTTTTATTGGCACTTCTAGCAGCAGTCAACGGCTGCCTGCAGAGTGCAAAAACAGAGAGAGCAAATATTTTGTATTTGTTTCTTCTTTTCTTTCTTGTTGCTCATCATTTTACCCTGGCTGGCCCTCGTCGTTCCAGACCGTCGTTGTTTTACTTATTTCAACAGCGCCATTTTAACAACGCTTTCGAAAGCGCACCCTGAGGACATCCAGGCTCGAAACGCGCGGGAGGAAGGCTGCGGGAAAACGAACGAAGCAGAAGACGGCGGGGTACAATTTGATTAGCCACCAGATAAATGAAACACTTTCCGGGGAAGGGACGGGAGCGCCCGAAGGAGGAAGGCCGGCCGCCACCCGCTCATCCCCAGTCTTCCCCCTTCTCCTGCTCCCAACCAGGGCACCTCCACGTTTTGCTTTGTCTATCTACTTTGAGCAGAGACGCACCGGCCGAAATGAAAACAAAACACGCCTAAAGAATGCCACCAGGAGCGCTAGTGAAGCCACCGCGCACACAATCTAGAGGCATGAACCGCACCGAACAAATGAAGCCCGAACGAGTCGAGGCTGCGGGGTCGGGGCTTACGCGAAAGAGGAGAAAGGTGGAGGGGAAGGCAGGGGGGGTAGCCGCTCGCTTGTCGGTGGGGTCCAAATAGCAAAACGTGAAGCAGTAAGAAGTGGGGGCACGGGGAGTAGGGGTCTGTGTGTGCGGGGGTGTTAGACAGCGCCACCGTCGAGCCCTTTTGCCCCTGGAGGGTGGAAACGCTCATTTTTAGGGTTCGTTAGCTTGATCTTTTTTGAACCCCTCCAGAGCTTCTGAGCGCGTGGTGGCCGCATGTTTCTGCTCTGCGGGCTTCGCGGAGTGGTGCCAGCGTTCCCGCCGCGCGCCAGACGTGTTCAAGTGGACGACTGAGAGTCGAGTGGCGCACCAGAGGAGGGGGAGGGTTGCGCAAGTACCCCGGGGCCGATGGTTTTGGTTCTGCGGTCCAGGTCGTCAATGGCAACACGAGGCTCCTCAAGCGACCAACGCTGTCAGCTGGAAGAATGTAAAAGGTTCCTGCAGTATCTGCGGTTCACTTCAGCGTAACTGTCGATACATTTAACAATGTTGTGAAACAAGGTGACCCCCTGCCCATGCACACGCATGGTGCTTCCGTGGTTGATAAGAGAACCTTCGCGAAACCAGAATAAAAAGAGGGGAGAGAGAGAGAGTGAGACAGACAGCTACACTGCGGCTTCTTTTAAGAGGCAAGTACGCGCTCAACGCGACTACGGTTCACATGCACTAAAGGCGTTCATGTGCACTCTGTTGTGACATGAATCCCAAAAGAAAAGTATTTCAGGGATGAATACTTGAAAGAATACAGGCGCTGTTGTTCAACAGATGTAAGAAAATTATAGTCCTTCTTGAGCATTATGAGGGTGGATATGCTATGAGGAGAGCGTTGCGCGCCTGGCGGAGGTGCTCGCCGCAGCGGAAAGGAGATTTCCGAAGAAGAAAAACAATGGGGACTCGTATTTAGAATAGGCGTGGGGAATCATAAGAATCAGCTAATCTTAAGGCAGACCACAACGCCGAGTTTTTATTTCCGTGATCAGGCTTCTGTTTGCGGCAATGCATGTAGAGATAGGCCGGGGGGGGGGGGGGGGGGGGGGGGGGGGGGGACATCACGTGACCTGATGATATGTCATAACTCTCTTGTCCAATCGGTGAATTTTATGACACCACGACAGCGGTTTGACCAACCAACGAATTCTTAGACAGAACGCAACGCCGGGTTTTCCCGTTATAAGGCTTCTAATTCTACCGCATTAAATGAAAACCAGGAACGCAAATTTCTCCTAGTCCAGCAGTTGCAGGCAAGCCCCTGCATTCATCCGGTGGTATTAGTTGTGCAAACATTCCTCGAACAGACGCAGTAAAGCGAATCCGAGTCATTCTCTGCGTTCAGGGCATGTACTAAAGTATACCCTGGGTTTCGCATATATTTCGTGCTCAATAACGTGCTCGGCTCAGAATACCCCACCGCATTTCTCCATAGCAGGACGTCACAGGTGGTTCGAAAGGCGGTAAGCGCAGTTCGCCGAGCTAAACCAAGCGAGCTTGCCGACGGCAGAAAACGCAAAGTGAAAGTGCCTCCAGCGCGAACGTTGGGGGACAGCAATGCTTCATTGAGAGGCGAGTGCTTTTGGATGCGTTATTTGCATGCTGCTTCGTAACATTCTATTCAATCAAAAACCGCTTAGTTAGTTCCCATTTATCTCTCGGGCAATGCCTCTATGATTAGAGACGATACCAGCTATTCGGCGTAACACTGAGATCCAGAGCGACACGAGTAATAGGCCACAGCGATGTGCCCACATATTGCAAGCTCTGTAACCCTAGCCGGAGGCACAAGCCTTCATTATCGGCTTAAAAACGTCGACGGCTGGCGCGGAAGTGTCAACGATGTCCACCAGTAATTGTTCCACGCCGACTTAGCAGCTCATGTGACTGATGTCGCTTTTTTGGCATGCAGATTTATGCCACAACGCATTCATGGCAGAAAATCAGCGGCGTTCAGGAACGAGAAACACTGCAAAAACACAAACGCAGGTAAAGCACTGTGGACCCATTGTTTTTTTTTTGTTTTTTTTTTCAATGGGAGCAACGTGTGCGCGGAAAAAGCGGGAGGAGGTGGGGCAGTCTGTGCGGCTAATACGTACCACTCAACAAAATTATTACCCAAACACACATTCACGCTTTTGCATAAGATGTCAGCAATGTCTGAGCCTCAATCTGGCCGTATCTGAGAATTGTCTCCTTGAGCTGTTCGACTAAAGTGACCGCGTGACCTAGTTTTTAACGATGAAAGTCGTTATGAATCGGGTTTTTCAACAGCGTTGAGTTATGGTGGTGCTAATATGAAGCCTCACGCAAATCAGCAAGGAAGCCAGGTTATTCCTCGAGGAAACCACGAAAGAGCCGTTGAAAGTCATTGACTAGCTCTTCTTTCACTAAAAAAAATAATAATAAAACGCCTCGACGTGGGCGCCTGCGCGGGTATTCTGTTTTTTACAGCTTGACGGCAGAGTTTCTCAGAGACAAATGCTCTCTCTACGATGCACACGGAGCACAAATGAACTGTTGAAGAGTTTCTGTCGCGTATACGCTCGTCTGTTCCTTTTGTTACAGGCGCTTTTCACATTCAGTAACTCAGCGTCGACGCATTTACGTTTTCACAACCCAAGACGCATAAATTGGCGAACAGTTTCATTTCGGAAAATCGTCTCTTTATCCGCTTTCTAGAAACAGTTCGCTCTGGGCCATTTTTCGCGGCAATTTCGCGTACGCTAAGGAGCACCTCCAACCGAAACGCACGTTCGCGTGAACCGCTCCGCTGCGACGCATCTCGACAAAAGCCGTAGCTACTTCGAGCAGGGCGCTCCCGCCTAAACAGGTCGGCAGAAGGACGACGCGGGCTCCACGGCGGCGAAAAAAGAAAAAAGGCGGAAAAAAAATGGTGAGGCGGCGCGGGAGTGACAACGCTTGCCCCTGTTATTCCCCCTCGCGCCCGAAGCACGCGCGGTTCGTCTCCGGTTCAACAAAGTCTAGCCGCCCACTTTATTTACATATATTGTCTCCCCTCGTCCCTCCCGTTTCCTCCCGGAATCCCGTCGGCTCTGCAAGTGGCTGGCGGGATGCGCGCGCACGCGCGCGCCGCTAATTAGCATATTTGATCTTGCGTGCCGCCGTCACGTTCGTGCAGAGGGCGAATAAGCGGACCGGGAAAGGCTCCCGGTGGACGGAGAGGATGAGGAGCTCGCGCTAAAGAGGGGAGGGAGGTTTGAGCCCGGAAAAGTAAATAAGGCAGGCGACAGGGCAGAATCATCGACGAGCTCTCTCGTAAGCCGCGCGAGACGTGCCGCCGCTCCGATGGAACAGGGAAGCACTGCTGCCTTCCCAGCATCCCTCCTCCCTTTCTACCCCCCCCCTCCCCTCTCGCTTGCTCCCGTCCCGGCAACAGTATCCCGAGGCGATAACGCGTCTTTGTTCCTCTGAGCGCGCCCTGGTTATGTCTTTCTTCTCTTTCATCCTCATTGCTCGTTTCTCTTCTCTCTATTCCTGCGTTTTCAGCGTCGATCTGTTGTTTCTTTGGGAGGGGGGCACCGCGGTCGCAATTTCGTATAAACTGAAGTTGCTTAAAATGCAAGGTTTCCGACAAAGAGAAAAGGGGACCTTCATCAAGGCTCGGCCGTTTTGCCTTGCCTTGACAGAGTTAAGTGTTTTGATAGGGTTCAACGAAGTTTTGCGTACGCTATGGAAATAAGTGCTCTTTCTGTCACGTATTCATGCGCGTGTGCTCGCGACAACGCTTCGACGTTTTACGACGAGGCCGGGACGCGTTCGTTTCGAGCACGCCACCGTGTTTTGCGCGCTTCTTAATCGACTCAGAAATCACGCAGGCACGTCCGTGACACGAGAGGCTCGTAATTCAGACGCTATATACCGCACGGAGTGCTGTAGAAACTTTCGTTTCTTGCAGCGGATGAAAACCAAGAACAAATAAAGCCAAAAGAATTGGGTAACCAGCGATTTTTAAAGCACTTATGAAGTTTGCTATTAGCAAAATATTCGGTGCTGTCTACTATGATATTTTCCAAGGACATCTGTTCCCGCAAAATTAAGCGCCAGTCTTCATTTTGCGTGACTTGTACTATCCTGCATTTTCCCGCGCTTCGCGACAGTTCAGCAGAGCATCCTTCATCCATGCAGTGCCCTGCAAAAGAGATAAAAAAGAAAAGAAATCGGAAATCTCAGTGGCAGCGGGATATGAAAGCAAGTCAAGCCAGGTCACCTCTCTGAAATTACGAAACGACGCTTTTCATTTTTGACCTTTTTCTATTTTAATTTAGATTTTGGTTTTAATTTTGCGACGGCAAGACGTGAAGTGAATTAACGCGCAAACTTTGAGCCGAAGAACGATATATAGCCGACACGCTTTCCCTGTTTCTGCACTACGGGACTCCGGCCCATGGCCGTTTCATTGCTTTAAAGCGTATAACTTCCACTGCGCTTTCTCGTACAAAGTAGAGCGCGAGTGCGATGAATGGTCGGCGGCGGAAGGTGAGCGGAGCGACAAAGGCAGCGCGAGGCGCGTTCCAGTGGGTGGTGAGAACAGCGCCGAGCGCTGCGAATTTTTTATGAGCTTCGCGTGTATCCATGGCGGATGACCTACTATGAACAGCTCTCACTGTAAACAACCGACAAAAGAGCGAGAAAAAAAAAACGCTAAGTGAAATGTCCGGCATGTGAAGCCGAACTTGCGTCGCTCTTTGTTTCGGCCGGTCTGACTTTGTATGGTTTATCGATGCGCCAGTGAATTTTTACAGCACAGATCAGTTCGCAAGCTGTAATAAGAAGGTGATGCCATGTTCCGCGGGAAGACCGCGGAAAGCGCTGTCATTTTACATCTTCAAAGGTCATCTCTTCCTTAACCCTTTCGGCCCTGATTTTTTTATTTCGACGGCAGATTTTTTCTATCACATTTTTTTATCTTTGTATGAGTCAAATAACATCCCCAGAAATTTTTAACCTTGTAGTGGAAATATTTACCGAGTTAGCGATATGGCGTCAAAATAGGACATCAGGGCTCAAGGGTTGTAAAACGAAATTTTTCGATGATTTATTTCCAGAGTTCCACGAAGCGTTAAGAAACCACACTTTCTTTAGCACCGAGTATGAAACACTCTGAAACAGTTCCTAGACTTTGAAAGGCACAGGTGGACCTTGCATTTTTCACACTGGATGCGAGATTTTCCAGGGCAGTTCTCCATTTTGCATCGCTGCTCCCTTGAATCTTCATGAATCGGCCAATGTCCAATTTGATCAAATCTTACATCTTGAACAGGCCTGTTTTCGGCGAATCTAGGCTGCTTTGCAGGTTGCAGAGGGTACGCTGAGGGCCGTCCTCTCTTTGGAGTCAAAGGTTTGCTCTCAGCTGCCGAAAGCGCCTCAGTGACGTTCAAGGTGAAGTCTAATAAGTCAAGCTGTTTTGTTGACTGGATTAGGTGCCTGTCTGCTTCATTCCTGTATTCAAGCCAGGCGTTCACAACCGCCAGATTCATGAAGTGGAATATCATCCTGAGGGTCCACTTCCTTGACCGGATGGTCGTACGGTAAAGCGCCACAAGAAAATCTGCTTTGTCAACGCCACCCATGCTGCGGTTGTATGCACCGACTACAGCAGGTCGTCTGACGTCCACAAAACACTTCTCTGTTTTGCTCCATCGCCTAGCGGTGTCTTCATCCTTTACAGCCAGGAAGTTGGATGCCAAAGTCACCGATCTGTTATCCATCCACTTCGTCACGGCCACCTTTCCGTCCCCACTCACAAGGCAATCTGATGAGCCACGCCCCTTTTTCTTCAGATCCTTTTCGCTCATCAAGGGACACTTCTCACATCGGTTAGACCGTATTGTTCCCGCAGCAAATATTTTCTTCTTCCGCAATTCACGAAGCAGAGGCAAAGAAGTAAAATAATTGTCGAAAAACAACTTGTGTCCCACACCAGATGGAATGCGCTGAGCCAAAGTCATAACTACCGCACCTGTGATGCCAAAGTTGCACTTTAGGCGGTCGGGTAAGGTAGTTGTCGACCCTTGGTATGGCAGGAAGTCATAAATAAGGCCAGATTCGCCACAGATCATAAATACTTTCACGCCCCACGGGTGTAGCTTTCCTTTTATGTACTGCTTAATGTCCAGGCGGCCCTTGAAGGGCACAATCTGTTCGTCAATACAAAGCCGCTCCTCTGGAACGAGCTCATTGCAGCGTTTCTGAAAGGCATCCAGCAGGGGCCTCACTTTCCAAAGGCAGTCTGTCTTGCTGGGATTATTAGCGTCGACAATGTGCAGGTTGTTTCGGAGCTTTTCGAAGCGGTTGCGTGACAGGCCGACTATGTTACAAGACCAGATTTCATGCTAGGCTTCCAGTAAAGTCTCAACCTCGGATAGCGCAAGACACCCATTGTGAGGTGGAGTGCCACAAGACGCCTTATCTCTTCTTCATCAGTCGTGACTGAGCTTCCCTCCTGAAGCACCGAGTATTGGTTAGTTCTGTCCACAAGTTCCAGAAATATACTTTTCGGAACATATCTTATGAAATAACGATACGGTGATGGCATTTCTCCGTCCAGTTCGGGCACATCCTGAACGTCACCTTGAAAAGACGCATCTGGTTGCTGAAATGGTGTCCTTTTCCATCCAGTGGACATTCCGAGAACGCACTCGTCATCAGAAGACTCGCTCTCATCGTCTGTTGGCGCTGGATCGGTCGCATGAGGCTCGACAGCATCGGCATCGTCCTCGCATTCGCCCTCTACATCCGACAAATTTCCATTATCAAGCTCCTCAAACAGCGCATCTGTAGCGGCTTGGAGCCTTCTCGACTGACTTTGATGACAGGAGTAAACCAACGCCGTCGGGATGGACGAATCTGCGAGAATACAGAAACAGCAAACCTGAAACACTGCTGCCATCATAACTCAATGGGCGCCATTTGCAACCACTGAGCCCTGATGGCGTCAAAATCGCACATGGAGAAAAAAGGGCGCTACGAAAAAACCACTCACTCAATTAATCCAGCTCAAGCACTCGCTCATTTAGCTAACCTTTACAATCTAAATACAAAAATCACGACGCGTGTATTTGAATAATTACTCGGTTACAATATTTCAATGTGTGAGCTTACCTGCCCCGTCGCCTGCCATGTTTTTGCCGGAGATTCTTCTTCTTTGTGGCCGTCAGCGTGAAAACATGGCGCGACCTCTCATGTCGATGGCAGTAGGGATTGCTGAAGATGACCTCGGAAAAAAATGCGTGGTTTTGGTTTCACTTTCGAAGCGCAGAGTCGAATTTTCTCTTGTGGCGTCAATTGACGCCGCCAGGGCCGAAAGGGTTAACCTTTTACTCTGGTCTCTGGGACACGAGTATTTCCTTTCTATTTTTCTTTTCTTTTTCTGCACCTATTGTCTGTCGTATAGTCCTGTTTATTATGAAATGAGCGTCCACGCAGCTTTCGAAGGAAAGGCCCGACAGGGCTACTCTTGTTGGTATGTTTTTTTCCTCCCCATCTTCCAGTCTCCCGTGTCATGAACCCCGCCTCATGGGAGCAGCTAATCATACTTATTGTTTTGTTGAAGCCCATCGCTTTTCCTCGATTTCCCTCTCTTTACCTAGCTAGAGATAGCCAGCTGCTGGCGTCGGAGACCTCCGGCACAGCGTCACCTGTTGTCGTCCATTTTCTTGAACGTCGATATCGGTGTAAGCAGGCACAGCACACATGTGACGCGCGATTGCGTAAAGAGGGGTTCGGAGAAAGTGGAAAACCCGAAAATAATTTAGCTAATGCCGCACCCAGCAATGTTTTCCATGGAACAACTAACGTCACCGGAGAGACTATTGACACGAATCGAACCATGATTAGAAACGCTATATTAAGTGCACAGTGTCAGATAAGTGCACAGTATTCACCACGCAATCATTATGGTATTAGCAGTGCATTCTCAATATGCGTTGGTGCATGCAGGCTTATGAATGCATATGTCAAAGCAAACGAAGCAATTTGTTGATGCACATGCCACAATGGGCTGCTCTTTTAACGTGCATTCTGAATGCTAAGCAGGTCCATCTGAGGGCATGGTGCTCTCAGATGGAACATATTACCGCGAGTATGCCATACCATTTTTCTAATATAAATCTAGAAGACGGACCACTTGAGTTGAGTTGAGTTGTACGCTACAGGTGGGATTAGCCTTGCTTATTATGCCGGCAATTGCTCCACTGTAGCGTCGCTTATATGTTAATAATGACCTAAAACCTGTCGTATCTGCCCCGCTATGCGCACAGTCACTTATAATAGTACATATTCCACTACCGCAGACACCATCTATGCACACATTCACGCACAGCAGAACATAGTCCACTCCAGAAGTCACCATCTATGCACATATTCAGTCACAGTAGAGCATAGGCCATTGCAGTGCCACCATCCATGCACACATTCACTCACAGTATAACATAGTCCACTCCAGAAGACAACCTCTACGCACACATTCAATCACAGTAGGCCATAGTCCGTTCCTGCTGTCACCATTTAGAAACAAGATCCGTGTCCTGTAGAAATGTTAAAAGAAGGCGTGCAGCCTCCCTTCTGCATGTCTGGTTTCCACTCGGGTAGACAATGTCCTGAACTGTACTGTGACGGGTTCCTGTCTTCTTGAAGGAAGCGAACATCACATACCTTTCCGCGTTGTATACTCTGGGCAGTACATAATATAATGTTCGATATCCCCTCACACACTACATAAAGAACACAACGGAGAGGATGCTATGCCCGTCTTATGCATCCAGGCAGGAGTGCGAGCAGAGGCCGTGCGAATTCAATGTAAAGGGTCGCCTGATATCTTCTCAGTCCCTTGGTCACACATGGCTTGTGGGACGCACTCCACAGGGTACTAAAACGATCGAGCATCGTTTCTCTGAAGAGTCTTTTTCCATCTTGAGGTACTTTTGTTGATGAATTTCTTGACAGAGCTTTATGGGCGAGACTGCCTGCCACCTCACTGCCTCTGACTCTTATGTGAGAGGGCACCCATTGGGAATATGCAGTAAAACCTCTGCTGTGCAGATTCTGCACCAAGAGTAGAGAGCTTGTAGACAAGGCATCAGTGGGGAAACGGCGCTCTAACCTCTGAAGGGCAGATTTTTAATGAGTTAGGAGGACAACAGGTTGAGCCGGACAAGACCCTAACTTCCGTAAAGCCGCCTCAATAGCAACACTTTCGGCCGTTGTAGAGGATACGACAGCAGTAAAGCGTGCAGACCACTTACAGTCCAAAGAAGGAATGTAAAAAGCCGCTGCGCTAGCTTGTTTGACCTTGTCCGCAGAACCATCCGTGAAAATTTGAAGGTGGCGGACATACTCTTTTTACAAATGTTCAAGTACGAGCGAACGCGTTGCTGCCAAAGGAGAGCTGCGCTTTGCGCTTACATGGGGAATTGTGACCTGACAGTCGAGGGTCGAAAAAGACCAGGGGTGTTTCGACTGTTTCCTTTGCCTTCGGACATTAAGGCCTAAAGAACTAAGAGTATTGAGTGCCAAGTAAGCCTTCGACTCATAGCCCTTGCAGAGCCACTGGAGAAGGGATCGCCCAGCTACCGTCTCTCCTAGGCGGCCAAGATGCATTAGTAGTCTCTGAGAAGCGACAAGGCTAAGAGGTTTCGATAGAGACTCATGAAGTACTGCCTTATTCGCAGCCGCCTGAGAAACTCCAATGGCCCTTCTTAGGCCCTTTCTGTGGACAACTTCGAGACGTTCAAGCTGTGATGCCGAGGTGGAAATTAAAGGTAACTGATACATTATGCGACTGACCACCAGCGCTTCATGAAGTTTGACCATTGAAAAAGGATGATCTCCCCATTGCTCACGTACAGTTCTACGGATCACATTGAGACGCGAAGATAGATATGAGACAATAACGTCGACAACTTTTCGCCACTGTAGACGGGAGTCAACAATGACGCCCAGAAAACGCGTGTGATTGAATTGGCGGATGCAAGAGTGACCAAGGTATATCTTCAACCGCGCTTAACGTCTTCGTACACCTGGCAACAGAACAAAGCCGGATTTTTCCACTGATAGAGACAATCCCACACCTTGAAGGTAAGCTTGTACCGAAAGTAGAGCCTGTTGAGCTATCAGGGCTAATCGTTTGTGTTGGCAGCCAGTAATCCAATTACAAATGTCGTCAGCATATATTGGCATACGCACTTGCCTGCAATTTTTTTTTTTTTGCAACGAATCGGGAAGGCCAACCATTACGGCGGACCACGTCTTCCGGCGGCGCTACCATGCTGACAGTATAATGACACCAACACCAAGGACCATTATGCCCTCCGCTCCTATGTATAGGTGCGATGCACACATAGCAAGAAAGAGTGGCACGCGGAGGCAGTACGCGCAATGCAGCAGCAAAGTTTTACTCGTTGTCCGCAGTCGTCTTGGGGGGAGCTAGGAGCGAGCTGATGCCATCACTAGCCGTTCGGGGGTCGAACTCATGGCGGGAGTGATTTGCAGCTTCGCAAATTAAGTGACTCTAAAGTGGAACTTAGGCGTGAAGAATCGGTTAGAGAGCGTTTTTTTATATATGTTTATAAGTAATCGGGAGGGCTTTCCAGCTGGTATGACTTAGTGTAATTCAATGCCTGTTATGCTACTTGGTCGGCGTCCGCACTTTCAACCGTTCTCGTGAGTGAAATGATAAACGCCTTGAACCAGCACTTCGCAGTTCATAGTGTGCGAAAAGTATTGTCATTTTCTCGCGAAACCCGCTAAAATGAAAACCGCATGCATTCAATGGACTCGCCAAACTTTGAAATAACAAGGCAAACATTCCTTGGGGTATGTTCCCGCTTGCGCTACGTGAAGAAATCAAACCTGCAAACCGCTGAGGAAATATTACCAGTGCAATGTTTGATTAAAGGAAAGGAAAGGGTATAGAACAGGCTAACTGATTCATGTTCACGAAACCCGCAAATGATTGATTGGCTTCATCGAAACAGGCTCCTAACTAACAATCGCATTTCGAAGCTCAAAAACCTAAACACAACCTCACTTTTGAGCAAAGGGCCTGGATTAGGCTTCGATCGGTGTCCTTTGTGTTGTGAGGCTGCGCACTACTACTCAGCGCCGTTAGTAGGGCTGAAGAGAATAAATGCTATACGTGTCGGTGAGTAACGAAACTGCATGAAAAAGGGCCAGACGAGACAAATTCGGCGCCTTCATTTAAAACAAGGCCCTGGTGACCAGAGGCGTAGGCCGACGACGAAATCTGACGAGGATTACGAGTTAATAACGAACGAAAAATTCCGGAGGCGCCGTTGACTGCCTGGCGTTACAGGGTGTTTCAGTGTTCCTCGAACCCGTTGTCTGTTTGCAGGCGCTCACTGCGCTGCTGCGTACTTGCATTGGCCGCCAGGGTTTTCCTGGGCGTCAAGGTAGGCTGCCAGTCCAAACAGCAGAAATACTTCTCTTTTTTTTACGTATACCTCAGTGCACGTTATACACAGCATGCGCAAACTTCGTGCGGTTAAGCAAACTCGCGCCCACTGTTATATTTTTAATTGGGAGACATATCAGGACTCCGTTTTGCTCACTCCTCATTTTCCAGTAAGGCCCCCCCAACTCGTTTACCCGCTCCAGTCTTCAGCGGGTGGAAAGTTTTGATTGCGGACCGCCACGGCGTCCACTTGAGCACGTTTCGTCTGCGTCCCTCTCATTCTGCTCGGCACCGGTGAGGTCGCAGTGGCGTTTCACCGTCCGTCCAATCAAGGCAGCAAGCAACGCGCCCCGCTGCGCCAGCGCGGTCTGTGACTCGGGCTCGTTCAAACCCTCCGCGTGGAGCAGACTGGCTTTGTCCCGCTCCGGAAAGGGTCGGCAGCGAATCCCTCGAGCGTTACCGCGCTAATTGGATGCGTTGAAGTTACCGAATGGCAACACAAACGTCACAATTTGGGCTTGCGCGTCACGGTATATCCATACGCCTTGCAGCGTGTGTATAAATTGCAAGACGGCCGCTCCAGGAAGGCTGCGCCGGGTGCCCAGGAAAGCGGAGTGCGCGCCACTGATGGTCTGGTTGGCCTGTTAATTTGGAATTAACAGGCGGGGCAGAGGAAGTGCAGCCACCCGAACCAAAAGGGGATGGTATATGTCGAAATCAGCGAGATGGAGAAAGAGAAGGTATAAACTCATGCACTAAAGGCATTCTTGGGTACCCTCGGCACTGGGTCGCAAGTCTCTTTGTAACCTGAAAACCTCGCTGAATTTTCTTTTTCTTGTCAAAAGAGTTCACGTTGCCGCAAAATACACACCAGCCAACCACAGGGTACTGACCGTTCGCCGCAAGGGCAGCCATGGAGCTGGGAAAATATGAGACGGGTGTAGAAGAGGAACGAGCGCGCGCCACTTGAGCTCTTCGCGTTTCGAGTACGCAGCCCGCGGCGCTCGCAGCGTTGTCGAGGGGACGATGGCGCGGGAACCCGACAGCGCCGTCCGCAACGACAACGAATGGGGCGTGACGGCACGCGGTACCTCTCCAGGTTTCATACTCAGCGGGTGAGGGGCATGACTGTGAGCGCCGTTGCAGGCATTGGTTGGCCGTGTGCGCAGACATGCTGTAGTGAAGCCGGTGAGTTGAGCACTGAAGCTTGCCTTCAACTGTACCCTACCGGCATCGCAAGCGCCTTCGAAGCAAGGCTGCAAAGAAAGGGGCCAGTTCAGCGCCACTTATATACGCGCGCAGCCTGCTCACGACTGTTCTTGTAAACCCCGGAGTGAAATGAATGAAGAATAAGTCAACCGTTTCAAAGGTGCGAGCGGCGTCCCAGGCGAGCGAGTCTCCGTGGAACATTTACTATAAACTTTCTATTCCAGGCTTTCTAGACTTTCAGGCGCTCCCATAACCTTGGGCCTACGCGTTGCATCACATGCACTAGGAAAACGACGGATTTCGAAAGCGTCTTTATGCCGCAGTACTTGCATGTTATGCGGGGGCTCGAATGTCAGCCCTGGATAGGCGCAATCCCGCAAGGAAAACACGTATAGCACAAGGTGCGCGATACAAATGCGAGCTTGCTGGAGCTGATACCACGGCAGCGACGGCACTTAGCTCGACGCTGGTGCTGGCGTATCAGCTCCAGGCACGCGATATCTGCGCGAGTATATCTTTTAAACATCGCAGGAAGTAATCGTTTAACTGCTGCAGACTCATAGGGACCGGAAAAAGCTGCACGAACCACGGTTCATATGCGATTCAGTTTCCGTACGCCTTTCCGTGCGTGAGGTTAATGACGTAAGCGCGTGCACCATTCTCCATTCCATCTACACTTTCAAAGAAGTGAACGGGAACATGGCGACCATTTATAACCGTGGCATCGTCTCATCTGAAATCGCCATCAGGACAGGAGCCATCCCTCTATGTTTCGAGTACCTTTGCGAACCAAGCTGCTGGAGGCGCCAGTTACCGCATGTTCCTCAGTTTTTTGTCTACTCGATAAGGCTATGCCCCACTACTTCCAGGTCCCCTCCGTGTATCTTTCTGAGTTAGCGACCGCGAGGGGGCTCTTGCTCCAGAACTGGGAACAGTTTGCAGCCATCAGCACGACGGGCGTCACACGAGCTTAGCAAAAACGAAGAGCGTCTACTCCTGTCGTAATACACAGAGAGCAATCTGCTTCTGTGCGAGCCCCGCCTCAGCCGCCGCCGCTCCCTTCGCTTTCTGGCGTCTATGGCATCTCGAAAAATAAAGCTGGCCACAGTCGCCCCGCTGTAGACCCCCCCCCCCCCCCCCCCCGCCCTTCGGCTAAGCTATCTTCTCCGGCGATGGTGAAGAAAATCGGTGTGCGCACAAACGGACGGAATACTTATCGAAGGGAACGCGCAAATAGGGGTCCGCTTCCCGAGGTACGCTGCTGGGTGGTGGCCTCTCCACAGACGCCTGCATTATTGTGAGCACCTCCATTGGACCGCTGCGGGACGGCTTTGATCTGCGCCGCTGCTTCCTCTCAGCCAACAGCAGTGTAGAATGAAATCAGAGCGCAGAGTGTTTTACACCCTCTCAAGCTACCCGCATTTGATATCCCAAGCAGTACCCATGTATAAATAACACACACACACAAGCGCGCGCGCGCGCACACACACACACGCACAGAGAGAGAGAGAGAGAGAGATTACCTTTCTTTGCAGCAAAAGATTCCGTTGTAAGACAACTTTTAACGCAAAATACGGGCTTCATTCGTTCTACACTTCTGTCATCAAGAAAGAGAGGCTCTTTAGGGGAGAACAGAGAGTTTAGCCGGCGTCTGGAAAGCGCTGACATGCTACGTGGTGTTGGGGAGGGGATTTGGTGGGAGAGAAAGGCATAACGAGAAGGGCGGAGAAAACGTTAATAAAAGAATTTAAATATTAAGAATATGCACCAATATTTTGTGGATTGTAAGGAGGATTTAAAGTTAGTAAAAAATCCAGGGTCCTAAAGTTCAGTGTCCTGTAGATGGACAGACAAAAGGTTCAGCGCAGGGTGATTGCATCACAAGAGGGGGGGGGGGTGTAAGAAAGATTTAAAGTTTGTCAAGCAGTCTGATGTCATCCGGATAGAATAATAAAAAGTACTTTGCGAAGTGCAGGCTGAAGGACCTAAAACACGGTCATCAGTAGTGGCACTTGCGTGACGGTCTCCATGTTGTGCTCGAAGGATTCTCGCTCGTCTGCGTGAGCTGAGTATTATAGCAAATGTGCTGCACTGTTTCCACTGAGCTACAATTTGCACAAAGGGGACAGTGATCGCTTGACCTAAGCGTTATCGGTAGCTGTTTCTGAACGCGGCGTTCAGTCAAAGACAGTGGTAGACGAATTCCAGATGGCGAGGAAGACTATGCGGAAGTATAGATTTTAGGTGTGGTTCGATCAATAGAATAAATCCGTAATGATCAGATGTCAAGTTGCAGGTAGAGTCCTTTCTTAGTAAGCATGTTTTTTTTTTCGCCATTGTAGGGACGTGTCGGATTTCGCAACGAAAACTTCCTATGTTTTCGGAGCTGGAGACCTTTGTAGGCCGCTTCGTCCGCCTGTCCGTTCCACAAAATGCCACAGTGCGCTAGGATCCATTTGAACAGTAGAGAGTGGCCTGTGACGCTGGCTAAGTGATGCAAGTATCCAATGTCACGGGAGTCTGGCTGGTGATTGGTTTTCCTTGGCATGCTTGAGAGGTTTTGTGATGCTGCGTTTGAGTCTATGAATTCTATTCATCGTCCCTGTTCGCCGCAGGATATATAGGACACCTTCTTTGATACCACCATACCCAATAATTCTGAACAAAGGCATTTTTGAAGGGCGAAGAGTTTATGAACGCATGTTTTTTCATATATTGTAAGATTTTACTATATCACTCAATATATTCCCAGATCTTCTGTCAGCAGGCTTGAATTTTTTTATGCCATTAACGTTTTTGCTATTGTCAAAGCGTTCCCTATTGGTTTTCTATGGCAGTCTTAATTACTCGATGTGAGCGATGAAAAACTTTGAAGGAAAGATTTTTCAATTAATTGGAAGAATGGACCATTACCTTCAATATCTCCATAACAGTACCTCACAATATTCCAGTATTCAAAAGTTTTGATCAAGAATGTTAGACATGCTCTCTGTTGCTGGGGGGGGGGGGGGGGGGAGGGGGGGGGACGTCGATTGGTGAAGTCAATAGGAGAGCATTTGCCCTCTAGAGGGCACATACGTTGTAGAAACCACAGGGCGAACAATCCCTAGAACGTGAGGTGAGACCTACGCACGTAAAGCCCCAACTCGATGGACACATTCTACGCGTACCGGCGGAGCGCCTACGCGCACGGGCGTACGCTGGATCCTGTCTGCGCATGCGCAAAGCGAGACGCGCGCGCAGGCGCGAGCAGGGGCAGATATCTGTCCATGTCAGATATCCGCGCCTGAGCGCGCGCGCTCGTGCGCGCGTCGGAAGCGGGGTCCGGTTTACAACAATAGGAGGACGGCGGGAGCTCTCGGGACTCTTTTCTTTATGGCTTGAACCTATCCCAGGTTCCTGAACTTTTCTTCGCGGTTTAAGTTGTCCTTTCAGCGCCCCCCAAATCCCTTTCTTCACGCTTGAAATTCCTTCGGTCGGCTCGAGAGGGAGAACGCCCCAGCACAGGGAGCATGGAGGTGTATGACTTTTTTCGACGCTTGCACGGCGCGGCGCTGGGCGCGTAGGCGCTCCGCCGTACGCCTAGGATGTGTGCATCGAGTTGGGGCTTAAGAGAGACGCGTCTTGTAGTGAATGCGCGATAAACGCAGTCAGCGCGAGCTATATGGTCGTCAAGCGCGGCATCCTACAGAGTCTGCGCCATGCCAGTACGCCGTCACGTGCTCGCGATAGTAACACACCAGCGAATGAAAGAGCGCGTAGAAAGAGCTACACTTAGCCGCAACGACAGCATTGTCGTAAGCCAGTCTCTGCGTTTCTGGCGTGTTCTACCCAGAAGCCGACACAGCACCGGAACGAAAAAGTGACGTCAAAATACAACTGAAACACGCCGCGGGAAGGCAGTCATTGTACAAGACAAATACACAACCCATACTGCTAACGCAGATTTGTCGCATCACATCGGATGATCGTCTGCGCATTTATTTTTTTTTTTGAGAGAGGAGGCCCTTGGTGGGAACTTTTTCGCTACACCGTACTCCCTTGCTTGGACGTCTGAATAGGTTGACTGGTGACTGATTCGGAGGATCGATATAGCACTTTCGATGCACAAGTGTTCGTTTGGGTGCAACCAGCGACAGTTGGCGGAGAGGAAGCCCTAGGGCGTAACATCGTACGTGCGTCGGTCTCTGTGCCATGTGAAAGCATGATCCGTGGGACGAATTGGCACCTTGTTAATCAAGTCACAGCGCAACCAGATGATGACGACGAGAGACCGACACAAGACACTTCATACGTCCACCGCTAGTCCATGATTGGTCCCTTGGATGTGGGACCAGTCATGGACTAGCGGTGGACGTACAAAGTGTCCTGTGTCGGTCTCTCATTCTTTTAGAAAACTGAACGTGAAGAAAAGCGCCTGCGTGTCATACACGTGTCTTCCCCCTCAGTCGCTACATGGCGGATAGGAGGTAGGTTCGGATATGAGTTGGAAATAAACGCCCCCCCCCCCCCCTCTTTCTCTCTCTCTATGATTGTTCGATGCCCTGGCGATCGTCTCGAGGGCTACCCTGATTGGACCATGGACCGGCGTCGGCCAGCAATGAAGACATACACGCAGAAAAGGCTGTTCCATTTTACTCCAAGAAATAACTTTCTTTAAGAACGGCTATTTCGGTACTAAATTGATGTGGGTTCCGCTGCTATAACTGAACAGAGAGAGATTCCTTCCACACCATTAGAAGGGCGATGGAAGGAGAGTTCCAATTTTTATTAATGCTTGTGTGAGGATAACGACAAAACTGCACGAGATTAAAACACTTTTGCTTTTATTTTCTTTTTTTCGTATACGCCGTTTTCTCTCCACGTTCCCTTTTCACGAATAAGAATGCAATGATGCATCAGATAATGTGGACTCAATTCAATTTAATCTGTCGACACATACCGTCAACAGAGGAACAAATTGGAATCCAGGGGAACGTTTTTATCGACCGAAGGCTACGGTTGGACAACTGGCGTGACACTCTGTACCGAGGACAACCTCCCAGTTCACATCAAAATTTAGCTTTTTGTTTTGTTTTATTCGCAGTTTCTTCTGTGGTAAGCGGTACGTGTGATTTTTATGTTTGATCTGAAAGCAAAGTGCAAAGCCTCCTCGTCAACAGGATGCGAAGAGGTATAGTATAATGTCACCATGACGTGCGCACCACATCCAAGGGGACGGTTGATGAAACGCAAACAGTAGCGCGTGCAGCAGCGGAACAGTACTGACGTCCCCACATTGGCGTTATCACTGCCACTGGTGTATATATGTAATGAAGTTTTGTCACGCGGCTGTGCCGCACATATCTTCAGTGAGCTGCAACGACTGCCAGTGCGACCGCTTCAGGCAACGCAGAGACTGACAGTATTGTCTTAAATTTAAGACGAAAAACTGGGTTACAAAGCCAGCACACTGTAGCATATGCGCTGAGATTGAACGTGCAAGGACGCTCTAGCAGGCTAGTTGGTGCACGATTTTTGCCGGACTATTTTGCCGGATTCTGCGCTAACAGTCCGGCAAGAGATCGAACTGTTTGTTAGATCAGCAATTACAACCGCGCCTGCACATCTCAAATTGTTTGATACGCGGAATATTTTTTTTCTTTTCTTATATGGGTCATCAAAACTTTTTTGTCTTACACGGCTGCAATGATTAATAAAGACGGCAAGAAACATCTATGATTACAACCTTTTGGTGTTCAGAATAAAAAAATGATTTTTTTCGTTTCATATTCCTCGACAGAAAATTTCTAGTGTCCTTGTTTCACCCTGTAAATTAGCTAGACGAGCTTGCGTGTTCCCCGTTTTTTGATGTCCACTCCCTTGGCAGATCCACGAGCAGCGAATAAGCGTACGACGTTGTATTGTCCGCCACTGTGTCGGTGGCGCGGTGCAACTAAGCAGTTTCCTAAGTCGACCTTGACGCACATTCCCGAAGCAGTTGATGCACGAGTTCAATGCTTATTAGAAGTCCCTTATGTATATATGCATTCCTTATGAAACTGACTTCTTTCAGTAAATGCGGCAACGCATTTACAAACCTGGAATTCTCTTTACATTTGCATGACACCATCGGGAGTTAATAAGACAGCGTCGCCTTTCAGCGTTCTGTGCGAAAGCGCACCACTAAGCATCACGTCGCGGGAAGCACCCAGCTCAAATTGTCAAGACTTAATCCACATTGGGGTATATAGGCTTTTAGTCTCCCGCGTTCAGCTACTCCGCTACACCGCCTGCACCTTCGGTGGGCATTTTCATGAGTGACTCTCAATAAGATTCATCTGTCGTAAGAGGGCCCGGGCGAAACTAGTGAATTCCTCCTCCCAAGTCACTTTAACATCTTCTTGTTCATAAGGACGTGCATCCCTTGAGTCCGCTGGCGTATTCTCCCTCGCCATCCCCACACTGATCAGCGATGCGCTACCATTATCAGCGCCTTTGTATTGTGCGTACAACGCCTAGAAGTGCTCACAAGGCACTGCATGCACAGCTGCTGGCACAACTGCCTGCACATAGGAGGCTTCCAGTAAAGCGTTGTTCAGTAAACTTCTTGGGTATGTTTTTGAGAGAGCATACCTTCAGTCAAACAAGTAAACACCTTTGCATCACCGCCGCCTCTCCCTTGGCACTAGCACGGTGTGTGCACCTGCGAGCTAACCCTGGTGCACCTCTGGGCGGTGCTTGGTGGCGCAGGTGACCGACCTGTGGCTGGATGACATGTACCTGAACAACAGTCAGCCGCTTCCCGTCAACTCGTCGCCCTTCTACCTCTTCCCCAAGCAGTGCTTCGCCACATCCGCGGACCAGGCCAGGTGGGTATTCGGCTGCAACTCTGCTGCATTTCGGCAGCCTTGCTTCACTTCGTGTTCTTGTTGATGTCCTTGATGAGCGAACTAAATGGCACGTACCCATCATGGGGACTGCTCGGTGTTTTCTTCTTCTTATCGAGTGAACAGGCGAATATGCAGCTGAACAGGCTACAAAGTTTAAGCGGCTCAAATATTATTTTAACTGCACAAACTATCCGGAAAGGAGAAAAGCAAAGAAAACAATATCTGCATAATGGTCGACTGCACTGAAAGGCAGTGTGAGAAGCCACCCGTGGCTCATGACCACCATGTAGCTCATGACTTTAAACATTAAAAAATAGCGCGTTGACATCATCCGTGACGTAAAAAAGAAAGACAATGACTTCGTGGTGGCATAACAGAACGTGATAGGTCGCTAGAATTAGCGGCGCTAGTTGGGCGCTGTCCCGAATTCCTGTTAACGGTTACTCAGCCTAACTTCGAGAACAACGCCCGATGATCCCTTGCTTGTCGTGTTGACATCACATGGCGAGTGCACTCGGCTGATGCCAACGGACTAGAAATTTGTCCTGACCGCGCCACCGAGGTGAGTGAGAGCCATTTCTTAAATACAGAAGGTGACTACTATTCTTACTCTTGATAGCTACACTGGTTCAACGCTACCATTATGCAGAGTTATACTATTATAAACGAAAAATAATGAGATTAAAACACCGAAGCAAATTAGTACTTGGCAGAAAAAATACAGGAGGGGGTGGTGGAGGTATATGTCAATTTGTGAAATTTGGAAAAAAGTTAACCCCCGATTTACTGCGTTAAACTTAATGCGATGTAGGTGCGCTAGCACAATATATGCATGAACCTTTCGTATGGGTTACTTATGGCGGTTTTGCAGGCAATGTAAGCTGCAGATAGCCTGACACGGCTTCTGCCCTTCCACTTCGCTGCAGCTGCCTCGAAAGCGGTTTCCTCCTTTCCACTAGGCTGCAGCAGGCGCGCTACCCTCCGTTCTTATTTGGCTGCAGCTGGGGCGCACGGGTTCCATCCTTTACACGCGGCTGCAGCTGCCGCGAAACCGGTATTCCTCTTTCTTCAGGACACCACCAGGCTTCACCAGGACGCATGACGGCTTTTTTGCTAGTGACCCACCTAGTACTAACGTACGAAAAGGAAAGAGGGATTTCCCGCTCTCCACTTTGCCACCCGCAACCCGTCGCCCTGTCACTCTCTCATCCTCTTCCCTCTCCTGCTTGAATTTATTTCTCCTATGAAATCGTAGACGGGAATTTTCCTCTCCGGGAGGGCCGTCTTCGACTATGGTTTCTCGGACCTGGGAGAACAACCCGCGTAATCCCTCGAAATCAATAAAGGCTTACTCTCTCTCTCCACTTTGACACCTGCCAACCATGGCAGGTGGCACGGTTGGCAGGTAGAGACTTCACCCGCAGACAGGACGGCTTTTTCGCTAGCCGAGGCATCTAGTGCTAGCGCACTAAAAAACAAGCAGTTGACATGAAACGGTGCGAATGCATCCGTGGTGGAAAGGCGAGATGAGAACATAATTTTTTTTATTTCAGCGGCCATTAATTTTACCTTGAATACTTCCTTCTGCCCGAATGAACCTTCAAAAGAAAAAAAATACACGGATTCCAGAAATTCATGCGCATATGACGAGTAGCGCCAGCGCTGAAGGAGCGATTCAGTTTACATGATGCGTCGCACTGCTGTGTCCATGCGTTTTCACGGCGTATTTTCCACGTGTACACTCTCTCGTGCAGGTTCGCAGCCAGATTCATTGAATTCGCCGTGTTGTTCAAGAGAAAGATTGACAGGTAGGTGAAACAGCCTGGAAGTAAATTACCCTGGATTTATTTTCTTGTTTTCGACCATTATGTTTCGTGGCGCGGCGTTTTCCTTTTATAGCACTATTTTATTTGTGTTTGATTTATTTATTTATCAAAGAACCCACAGCACCACAGCATTACTGGGGGTGAGGGAGGGGCAGTTACAAAAGAAATACATAAAATGCATAAAATATTACACCTCTGCTGGTAGCCAGAGCAAGAAGTATAACGACCAGAAAAGAGAAATGAAAGGTAAAGCGCTTAGGCATGCACATATTACAACATCGACAACATCACTCGGGTGCCTATTAAATTCTCCTGTGGTTTTAGGAAAGGAAGACTACCTAAACAATTCAGTTTTCGTCGCAATTTCACGGACCTTAAAGTCGTGGTCAACACTGCTAGATTTATAAAAAGGCTGTGGCAAATACTTTTCGCCATCAACACGAACAAATGAATAATAAATTGCATGCGAAAGCTTCAGACAGAGTTTCATTCGGCGAGTGTCAAGCAATCCCCAGTTGAGCGCTTCTTTAGTACGCGATCATGTCATGTCGATGAGCGCTAGTTTCGATAAATTTATTATGGCGCCTTCTTTACGCTCTGTCGATGGTAAGAAGAGAAAAGAATGGATGTAGAATATTCAAGTGATCCTACAGGGCGCACAAAGATGACAAAAGGGCATGGCTCATAATCCGTCATTGTCATCAGGAGTAGCCTGGCAGGAGCATAGCAAGGCTATGTAGATTATTAGGAGTATCTCAAAAGATGGCTAACACATGTCTCAAAACGGCAGAATGCCCAGAAATTCCGAAAAATCGAAAATTTCAAAGGTAAATTGCTTATGACCGCATTTTTATATATAGTAAGATTCCATTATAACAATCAATATATCTGCAGATCTCCCTTCGGCAGGCTTGAATTGTTTTTTACATTGACGCTTTTGTTATCGTCAAAAACGTTTCACATTGCTTTTCAATGGCAGTCTTAACTACTTGATGCCAGCGTTGGGCAAACTATACAAGAATGATTTTGCTGCATATCAGAAGAATGGACCATTACCTTCAATGTTCTCATAACAGTAGCTTACAATATTCCGCATTTGCCTCACAACTAAAATAGATGTCTAAGAATCCTGCACTTGGGTTGAACTTAGACTAAAACGCACGCTCGTTAAAAGGTATATAGTCAGTGCGACGAACAAAATCTTCATAAGCAGCATTTACACTTCAGCGACAGCCACCGCGGTGGCTCAGTGCACGTTTATGGTGCTCGGTTGCTGACCCGAAACACGAGGGTTCGATCCCGGCCGCGGCGGTCGCAGTTCGATGGAGGCGGAAGTCTAGAGGTCCGTGTGCTGTGCGATGTCAGTGCTCGTTAAAGAACCCCAGGTGATCGAAATTTCCGGAGCCTTTCACTACGGCGTCTCTCATAGCACGAGTTGCTTTTGGACATTAAACTCCATAAAACCATAAACTTCAGCGACACTGTCGATTAACCATCGCTTTACATGCATTAACAGCAACTAAAGGTTACCGCTGGCCGTACCAATGACCCCTAGATATGCATATTACCACGCAGCGGCACCCTCACTCCCGATGTGGGCCGGGGCGCTGGGCAGTTGCAATGCATGCAGACCTACAAACACTTCTTCCCGGCCTACCGGAGGCCCGGGCCAACTAAGGACGACCTTCTACTCGACACCGCCTCGCAGCACCAGGACCACGTGATCGTCGTCTGCCGGGACCAGGTGAGAGCAATTCCCTCCTCCACACTCGCATGTTTCCCGAAAGGGGAAAAAAATATTGATGCACCGCCGTTGGCTGAATGCTCATTCACCGAACCCTCACAGAGCTGAACTGTCGCGAGCAAAAGTGGTCTAGACCACGCTCGGTTGCCTGTCTGGCTACTCTTGCGACACCTTTCGGCGTTTTCGCAAAGAAGGAGTGACACGGATGGAAATGATCAAACTGACATGCCGCTGTATACATGAAAACGGTAACCCTTTCGTCTGTCTCGACTGCAGGCGCTCCGAGAAGTGGCGCGGAAATTCAATCTAACCAAAGATCGCGTTGTATGCATCCCTTTTGCTCCGGATAATGCATGTTTTTGTACCACTTCGCCCATGAAAGGCGAACTAAATATTCTGTGGATATCTTACAGGTACGAATGGTGTCAGAATGATTTGATTTCCTTTGTTCACATTTGATTGGATATGTTTGGAATTCATCCTCTTTCTTTTGCTTCGAGTCGATGCACGTGATCCACGTAGCATACGAGAACATGAGGAGAATTCGTGCTGTACTAACAAGCGAATTAACCGCACACTGAAGGAAAGCCAGTGCGCAATGCTGGCGGTGAAATTTTATTCCAGGCCATCACAGACCAAATTTGGAAGGCCTTGCGTTGCGTCACAGCAGCACAAGAAATCGGTCATGAGCCCAGGTCCTGCCCCGTCATTACATGAAAGTTCAGTAAGCTGTCTCCTGGAAAAGCTAGAGGCAACAGTGCCATTGAAGCGAGCATTTCAGGAGGCGAAAGAAAATGCGGATAACTTCCAGAATGATCTTCGTACGGAATGCAACGCGTCTTCGGCGCAATACGTCCGGCCTAAGGTGCAGATTTAGGTATACTCGTGGGCTATCCATCAAAACCACAGGATAGTCCGCCCTCTCACAGGCATACGAATTCTGCCCGCTTTTAATTTAGTGGACGTCGTTGCGCGTCAGTTTCCACCCTTACTTCCTGGGAAGGGTCGGTTCACTCGGTTCGCTGCGGTTTAATTTCCTTTTGGCTATGCATGCACCGTTCATTTCATTTCATTGTATTTTACCCTTAAGGTGCACAGAATATAAACATCAGTAAAACCTAAAAATAAATTAACAACGCCGCGGAGAGGATTGCAAATTTCGAGTTCACACCTAACGATGATGAACATAGAGATGCAAAAGGTACAAAATACAATTAATACAATGCCAATTGGAAAGTAGATACGAAATAGTCTGGCAGATCTTCAAAATTTAATGTTAACATTTTTATCACCGTCCTGAGAGAAATGCTAAAATTTATGTATAATAGTATGTACACGTAGGCGAGAGTATTTGTAAATACATCACAAAAGTGCATTTTCAAGTGCATTTCGACCTGCTGTGTGCAGCGTGCAATTTTGAAACACTGAAGCATGTTGTCTACTAAGAAAAATATTCTCATACAAACGGAAAGCGCTACTTTAAAGCGAAGGGACATGTTCGCATCCCATGTCGACATTCAAATGCTGGCGCCTATGTACTCCGCGGATCCGCTGTGCCCACCGCGGCAGCACAGTGTAGCGTGGGAAACTCGCGCCATCTGACGGCTGTTGAAAAAAGAGACTGCTCGAAAGAACGGAGCAAGCGCCATCCCTTAGCAGCGAGAAGAGGGTTCCGAAGCAGCAAAGCTCCAAAACGACTGAAATGAACTCGGAGAGAAAAACTCGCTGATATGTTGTTTTTTTGTTCTTTAAAACGAGAGTGCGTTCCTAAGCAGCGCTAACAGCTAAGCATACGGTGGGCCTCGAAACTCCGAGGGAAGCTATCTCTGGCAGTCTTCCTGAAGCTGGGCGGCAGGGAACATCACGCATATGCTTCGGCACGAGGCCCAGGCCCATTACAGCGCTTTGTGAGAAAAGCTTTGTGCCATGGAAGGTAATGCCGAGAAGTGCAAGTTGAAAACAAGGAAACGGACCGAAATGAAAGGGAACACTGCAAATGTCCACCGCGCTTTGAGCGTGAGAACAGGGGTCGATCACAGCACATCCCGACAGCAAATTTGCTTGGGCGTCCAAACTAAATTGAACCCGATGCTTAGTCAATGTGGCAGTCGGCTGTTAATTCCGGCGGAATCGCCAGGGGGCGCGCGCCGAACTGTACCCCGTGACATTTTCATACATGACCACTGCAATGCGGGCGACAGCGCGTACAAGAATCCGGCCGCACTTGAGCTGCAGGGAGTTAGGCAAGATTAAAGTGGTGAATCCTGGAAGGGGGGGGGGGGGGGGGAGTTTTCGCTGCTCTCAGCAGGAAAGTAGCGCATGATTAAGGAGGCCTACTTCTGCACATTATTTTTCGCAGATTGGGACACACGTACCGGTGTTCGCGTGGTCCTCTCTCCTGTTTAAAACTGACGCTTTTTGAGGCTACCTTCGTGCAGGACATGCCTTATTGCCTAGAGGAGCACAAAAGTGAGCAAGATATATTGCGTTGCCCCCACTTCGTGCACGTGAGATTCCTGCAAAATTTGCGGTAAGCCTGGCTTAGAAAACTTTCCTCAGCTGCCCCGCGCCGCAGACGTGGTACCTCGTTTTACGACGCCAAGGTAACACGCTGCTTCGACCTCTCGGCGAACAAAGATATACAAGCTGTCTATCGCCAGTACATTTTAAAAATTCGTGTTGGTAACTTGTTACGAGTAGTAAACATTTGCTGACACACTTTCTCCGAAATATACGAGCTTACACTGAGTGCAGTTTACTACATTATATTAAGTCTCTTTTATTCAGATTTAAGCGTCGTCAGATTCAGATTTAAGCGTCGTACCCAATCCACCACAAGCTATCCACTTGAGCCTCTACTCTGTCCTAGACGCCTACACTGTCTCTGTATTTGTCGCAAAGAAGCGGATAGCTGCGGTTGGTTCCAGCAAATATGCGGAGTCTACCTCTCAAACCTGCTCGCGGACAGGCCCTGTGCATGTTTGGCCGGCACTTTCGCCATAGAACCCTGCCTATTGCAACTGCAGAAGTGCAGGAAGATATGAAAATGGTGTATCGCCAAAAATTCGGGGCAAAAATGTTCCGCATCTAACAGAAGGCACTCAACAGTAAAAATGCTCGATAAGGGAACCTTAATGATGAACACTCTGCAGAGCCTCGATCATGCGCTCTTTATTTAGCGACGCGTCCGTTGTGCTCTAGAAGCCTCGTCTTTCATGTGGGATAAGCAGCAACCATACCCAACAATTCTGGACTAAAGCATTTGTGAACGAGAACCAGTTGATGAATGCAATTTTTTTCATATGTTGCAAGATTTCACATTAACAATCATTATATTCGCATATCTCCCGTAGGAAGGCTCGAATTTTTTTTTGTTACTAGCGGTGGAAACAATTTAAAACAAAGATTATGCTTCACATTGGAAGCGTGTGCTGTGGGTTGATGACTTGCCAGAATTTATGGGGGTCAGTTGTCAGCATTTTAGTCAAATCGGACTTTTTAAAAGCACGCTTGATCACACGAGTTTTTTTTTTTAGGTACGCTTTTTCGGCCACATAGTATCTATTCCAAGCGTTCTCACTGGGATGCAATTTCGCTGAGCGGAAGAGGCGTTTCTGTTTTCCAGACGTTTTAGACAACTGTTGAACCATGGATTTCGCGAACTGTTTCTATGACTACTTTTGGAATAAATTTGTCTACCAATTCTTCAATTTTCTTTTTGAATAATAACCACTTTTCATGAATCGTTCTTTGGTGAAAGTTGGGTTCAACAAGGGCTAGGGAGGCGCGAAGTTCGTTAATAATAACAACATAGTTTCCCTGATCATATAATCTGATGGTTTGTCTATTGGTTGCGCGGGGCAACGGTTTAATGGTGGGGCATGTATGTATTATTTTCATGTATATCAGGTGCTCTCGACATTAGTAAGAAAACATGCCACCAAATTTTGCGTGAGAACTTGGGGAAACGAAAGCTGAATGCCAGACGTGTGCCGCACTCCCTCACGCAGGACCAGAAGGACACGCGGGCATCAGTGAGCGCTGATTTGCTCTCCGAGGCAGAGAAGTATGCTGCAGTCGTCGACAGCATCACTGCTGAAGACGAAACATCGTGTTTTCAATACTATCCTCAAACAAATAGGCAGCACGCCGAATGGCGGTCCACAAGCTCTCCGGCGTCGAGAAATGTGCGGCGACAGAAGACCGAAACAAAGACGATGCTGATAGCTTTTTTTTCAATGCCAGAAGTGTCATACACCACGAGTTCGGTGAATAAGGAGTTTTATATCCGCGTGCTCCAGCGCATGCGTGATGCACTGCGACGCCGACGCCCTGACTTATGGGCATCTGGACAATGGAGCCTTCTCCACGATAACGCAAGGCCGCACAGGGCTGTCAGCTTGACAAAATTTCTCGCCAAGCACAGCACTGCTGTACCTCCCCATCCGCCATACTCGCCTGAACTCTCCCCATGCGATTTTTTCCTGTTTCCTCGTGTGAAGAGAGGCCTAAACATCGCTGTATGAATGGGGAGCGTGGAGGGCATTCAAGACGACACGAGAAAGGAGCTGACAGCCCTGCCAAAAGAAGCGTTTTTCAACTGTTTCCAAGACCTCAAGAAGCGTTGGAAGCTGTGTGTAGACTGCATGGGAGACTAATTCGAAGGGGTGCTGCACAAATTATTTCAATGTTAAACGCATTTTTTTTAATAGACTCAGCCCCGGAACTTTACGGACAAAGGTTGTATATATACCCCTAGGAAGGGTGTTCCCATGAGGGCTAGTTATCTATGAACTTAAGTTGCGACTTTTTATTCATTCTGAATGCTATAACGTCGAGTACGTTCATCTGCAGTGCTCTGTTAGGTAAAAACCGCAGTTAGCGCCAAAGCGCTAAAATCAGCTCAGGTAGCAGCTGCCAATTTGTATGCATAGCCCTCCCATTCAAACGTCTTCCTCAAATCTATACATATATGCATTATACCCTAGATAACTAATGCAAGATATGCCTAGTCCGGGCAACCCTGAAGAAATTTCAGCTGTTTTAAATAACGAACTAGAGTTCCTAAGTTTTTTTTTTTTTGAATGGCTCCTCCCAAACAGCTGTTTTTGTCCGAAAGTTTATCAATTAGTGCATAAAAAATGCAGGCACACGTAAGCGGGGTCGAACCTATTTAGTTTAAAAGCATTTCCTCAGGATTAGCGCATGTGTCGCGAAAATACGACTGACGAAAAATGAGTCGGTGTGGGAGGCCTGTTTCCTTCCATGTCATTGAACCCTGAAAATCGCGGCGCCGCTGGGAGGTTTGTGGTTTTTTTTAGGTGTGCCCTCCCCGTTCTCTTCGCCGATGCATACTATTGTATATTCTTTTGCCGTCTCGCTTCTTGCATCATCGTGTCTCTATAGCTGTCACTTCTGCATTGTCTTTCGGCGTACCCCTATAGACGTGCAGGTTCTTGCACCAGTGTCTTCAACCCTGCTTGCTCAGTATTTTATGTGATGACTTATGGTATATACAGGTATGCTCCTACGTTCTAGGCACAGGAATTTACCGACGCGCCAGTCATGCAGCTGACTGGTAATGGCTTACAGGGCTCAGCGTGGCTCACCGTCCTAAGTTGTTTATTTATTTGTTTTCTTTTAGGGTTTTCCTGTACCATGCTCTTTGTTTCGTTTTCTTTTTCTTTTCTGCTGTTTTCTAGTTCCTTTTCATTTCCATCAAAGGGAGCTCAGAATAATTTCAAGGCGAAATGCCCGCCCAGAGTGGACATAGTTCATCGATATAGCGTATGCAGTTCAGCCGGTTATGCTACCGAAAACTGACGCAACGAGTCGCTCACGCTCAGACACGACGAGAAAAGGACACGGTTCTCTTTCCGGTCGGCGCACGCAGTTCTTCAAGCTGCGCCTTCCCCTGGACCAAGGGGGGCCCCTGGACGTGGAGGCGCTGACGCGGCAGCTGCTCAGCATCAAGCAGCAGGCCAAGGACCCCTCGGAGAGGCAGCCACCCGTAGGCGCGTTCACCACGGAGCAGAGGCGAACCTGGGCCGGCATCTACGCCAAGTTGGCGCGCAGTAAGCCTCCACCGCTCTGCCAGAGAGCCAATCTTCTTGAACGTCGCGTATGAACGCGTCCAGAGAGCGCACTGCGTCAGAGTAAACATGGCGCAATAATATTCTATTTCGGGGTGAAACTGCGGCCTCTCCTCACGGCACGATGTGGTCGCACCCACGAAGCCAGTCGCGCCCGCAGAGTTCGGTTCGAGGTCATCTGGCATCCGCTTGGCGGGACGGCAGCTGTGTAGCTCATTCAGAGAATCGAGGACCGACACTTGCGCTGTATGTCGCGCATTCCGAAGATATTACCAGTGTCCTGAACAATTTTGCGAGCCTTCAGCCTTGGGCATCCCCACCATGCCAGGAAAATACGCAAATTCATATTGCTCTGGTTGGCTGAATATATCTGGAAGCCAGCGACATGCCAAATGTCAAGGACAGACACGGCGAACAATAGCGAGAAGCAGTGACTTGTAAGCGTTTTAATGTAATAGATTGCAGATATGCGTGAGAATGAAATTGCACAGAAAATGTGTTCACGGAAAGGACATATGGTAAGGCGGTTCAAAACAGTATATGCCCGCGAAAACGGGCTACTTGTAGAAACGTAGCCACACCCGTCAGAAAGCTTCGCCCAAGTAAACAAAAGATATAGGATGGAAATTGATTCTATGCGCATTCTTTGGCTGTTTAACAAGGGGGCGTTATCTGCATCAGTGCATCTTTCTTTCCTGGTCTCCTATTTATATTATTTTTATTATAAATCCTAGCATGCAAGTTGTTCGTATTTTACATGTGAGCTAGCTGTTTGTGCCCTATATAAGATCGCTTTCAATAATGCCACATTCAGGCCCTCGCGGCGTATATTTTAGCGCTTAATCAGGTTTCTAAATCGGGGGGGGGGGGATGGAATATATTCTATAGCCTTTCATTTTACACTCGATATTTTCACATGTGCTCTTGTTTCTCGCGCGCACACCGACAAACACGTTCTCGCCCATGTTCCAAGGACAGCATTAAACATCACGCTACAGTGTTAGCCAAGCTGTCATTCCACTGTCGTGAAGCGCTCCTCGAATCGCTTGGGTGAAGGGAACTCCAAACCATCTGCTATACGGACGAGACACGCGCGGACCGCTGCGTGCTTAGAAGCTGTGTGTATCGCGACTATAGACCCTGCATTATTTAGTGGCAGTGTCACCCTCCGCCAATATAGGACAAACAATCGAATACACTTCTGTTCTGTGCCTAGCAGGTGAAGGAAAAGTAGATTTTTCTTAATCCACGCAAGACACAGACGTAGCAGACGAAATAACCATTGTTCCACGTAATGTGTTTCTATCTGTGTCACCATGCATTAATGCAGGCCATGGTCGTGAACAGATGGAAGCGTGAAGCAAGACAACCTACGAAAAGAGTCCGCACTTCTGAAGACCCACTCCCATGCCAACATCAGTATATGGCATAAGCAAGATGAGATGGCGCTGCTGTAACAGTATGGGGGTAACATCTGGGGGCATGGCCCATACAAACGCACGTAAACAAAAATTTCTAGGCATTTTTCTGGCTGCATTCTGTAGCTGTAAGGTGACAAGGTCGTCCCTGCGTTTTAAAAAAAGCCGAGTACATCCTCGTACAGTACATAAAAGTGTGGAACATCGTTTCTAAGCCGATGTATTTTTAAAACACCGTAATATGTGCGCGCCGAAGTTATCCCCTTGGGGGGATACCGGACGGGAGAGCGGTCCATATAGTGGCAAACAAAACAGGTGTTTAAAAGTCGATGTTGCGCTACATTTTCAAGGAATAGCACTTGTTTGCGCTTTGAATGGGTCAGGTAGAGTGCGTTGAAACTTGTTAGCCTAGTTCTAAAGCGCGGCGTGAAGCGTGCAGACCAGCGATATCTCCTGGGTGGGAATTCCTCGCGACTGACGCCGTTTGCGCGGGCGGCGCGCAGGCAACGTGAACCAGAGCTCGCTGCAGTGCCTAGAGACCTGCCTGCTGGTGGTGTGCCTGGACCGGCCGCTGAGCAGCCTGCGGCTGCGCCACTACGCCAGCCTGCGCCGCGAGTCCGTCACGCTGGACCTGGGCGCCCAGGCGGCGCACCTGCTCCACGGCGGCTCGGTGGCCGATGGCAACGCCGCCAACCGGTGGTACGACAAGTTCATGCAGGTGAAGCCGCCTCGCTGCTCTTTGCACGTCTGCCATAAAAGTTTCGACGCAGAATAATAATAACAATAATAATTGGTTTGGGGGGGGAAGGAAATGGCGCAGTATCTCATATATCGGCGGACACCAAAACCGCGCCCTAAGGGAAGGGATAAAGGAGGGAGTGAAAGAAGAAAGGAAGAAAGAGGTGCCCGTAGTGGAGGGCTCAGGAATAATTTCGACCACCTGGGGATCTTTAACGTGCACTGACATTGCACAGCACACGGGCGCCTTTAGCGCTTTGCCTCCATAAAAACGCAGCCGCCGCGGTCGGGTTCCAACCCGGGAACTCCGGATCAGTAGCCGACCGCCCTAACCCCTTAGCCACCGCGGTGGGTCGGCGCAGAATCGCCTAAGGGGTTTTTGCCTTCACGAGCTGCATAAGAACCGCAAAAAAAGGCCTCTGGACCAATTCTGACAGTCTAGTATGAAATGTGTCAAGGTTCTAAAAACAAAGTGAAGAAGACCATACCGCTATAATATTTTTTTCTTTCCTGGACAAAGTAGTCTTGTTTAGGCGCTGCGCTTGCATCTTCAAGTTTACTCAGAAGAGAGCTTGCCGGGAACGAGAAAACTGTAGAGACCAACATTTCACGGTCAACAACTCGTAATCGTGATTGTCGATTGATTCCAAGATGTTGAGGTGCTGACCCACGTGTTAAAAAATAAAAGGAGTACATTTCACTATTTTTGGCAATTTTCTCTGATGTACCGCTTCTCCACATCCATCCCGGGTTCGAAACCGACCGCGGCGGCTGCGTTTTTATGGAGGCAAAACGCTAAGGCACCCGTGTGCTGTGCGATGTCAGTGCGCGTTAAAGATCCCCAGGTGGTCGAAATTATTCCGGAGCCCTCCACTACGGCACTTATTTCTTCTTTCACTCCCTCCTTTATCCCTTCCATTACGGCGCGGTTCAGGTGTCCAACGATATATGAGACAGATACTGCGCCATTTCCTCCCCCCCCCCAAAAAAAAACCAATTAGTATCCATTCACACATCAGTTCATAGAGGCAGCCTGCTTGTCATGTAACCGATTATTTCCTTATGGTTTATTTCACTCTAATAAAACAAGCAGCTACTTCTGGGCCTCAGTTTCAGAATCCTAGGTGATTCTGTAGAGTGATGCAGAATTTCCAGGAGGGAACCCCGTTTCAGTCGGTCCCTAATCCAGGGATGTTAGTCAAATATGGGACAGCAAAACAGAAACGCGCCGGTCTTCTCTGTGCGCACGCTGTTGTCTCTCCGCACCCGTGAAGACTGGAGTCATTTTCACCGCTGTTCAACTTCGCTCTCGCTGCCTTTTCCCCCTCGCACTGCTTGACCTCGTGTCTGCCGGCTGCCAGATAGTCGTCAGCCGAGACGGAATCAACGGCCTCATCTGCGAGCACTCGGCCTCCGAAGGAGTCACCGTCATCAGGTTCTGCGAGGAGTTCCTCCAGCACATGTGAGCGAAAGAATTTTATTCCGTGCGCGTAGGGAAATAAAATTATCTTAAAAAGCTTTGAGCAAGGGGGGGGGGGCTTGCACCTCTTGGTTGGTTGCTCTGTGTCTGTGCTGCTACCGACACGAGTGTGGACTCTCGGCACTCATTAACCGGGACTAAGCACCGGTGTGACAAAGTCAGCAGGCGTTTGTTTCTGTGCATTGCCTCCGCTATTATCTCTAATGAAGGATAGCAGAAACTTGCATAGATGTAACATGTCCCTGCTATTTATGCTTCAATACGCATTTATATCAACACCAGGCGGGAGTTTGTTTTTTTTTTAGGTATGGAGGAAATGCGTAAACTCATTACGATGCCGCGCAAATGCGACTCGTATCCTATTCATTCATATCACATTTCGGTGTTGGTCGAATTTAACATCATGAGCTGAAGGCTTATCTTGATTCAATTGTCTCAATATAAGGGATAAAAATTGGCACGGATAAATGGAGGGAAAAAATTGTCCCTCCTGAATTACGTTGAAGTTACAATAATCATTCATTCGGAATTTCGAATGCTTTACGCCAATCTCATTTTCGCGACTAAACCAGTAACACCGTACGTTGTCCTCTGTCTCGCTCCTCGCGAGCGGACATGAACAGGCCTGTGACGAGCGAGTGCAAGATTTGTACTTCCAGCCACACGTGTAATGCGTGTTCCGTCCTAAGGAAAGTTGGGTTCCGAGCAGCGCCTTTGCTGACTGTGTAACGCATAGATCTGCGAGAGCGAGGCGCAGCAACGCCAGTCTTGTCTTGCCGGCAGGCAGCAGCAGTACCAGCAACAGCCCCAGGCACCTCCGCCGGGGTCGCCCTCGATTCGAGCGAGCTCCGTCTGCGCCCAGTATCCGGTGTCGCGGCTCAGTTGGGACCTCGGAGACGACGTGCTCAAGGCCCTCCAGGACAGCACCAAGGCTATCAACACGTGAGCCCACGATTTCCCGTCTGCCCAAAAAGAAACGCGCTCTCTGAACCGGGAGTTCTGGGGGAAGCGCAGGTTTGCCAGTGTGCACAAGAGGATCATGACATTGTTCGGTCCTAATGCAGCTGTTTTTTTTTTTTACCAATGAGGTGATACAGAAACGAGGTGCCGGCAAGGGTTGTAGCTGCAGGGTGCAAGAACAACTTAATTTCGCGAAGTTGCGCGGGTACTTCTTTGGAGATTTTTCGCGCGGCGTTTTAGCGGCGTTTACAACTCAAACGAGGGCTCGCCGTATCAGCATAAGCAACTGGGAAAGGAGCAGAGTCGAAAACTGCAGACTCAGGTTGATTGCCGATGCCACATAGAGGCGCGTGCACTCCTTCTGCTCTGGCTGTGTCCGTCCATGCCGCTATAAAAAACGCTTAGTTTCAGGAAAAACAACAACGCCCCGAACCTAGTTCGCACCGGTGACATCGGGAGAGCGGCGTCACTCAAAGGGCTCGGCCGGCGCTTCAATCCTAGCACTATAGCGCCGAGCCAAAATGCTGCAAGTCTCGTGATAGAGCATTTCAACAGAAAAGGACTCGCAGACTCGTAAACAACGCGACATTCAGTGCACAACAGCTCCGCGGCACGCACTGAATGGCGGCGCCTACATATTTTTGACTCTACGTTGGCGGCACGCACATACAGTGTGCATCAAAAGTTCCCAGGCCACAGGGTCTGCTTTTCAACAGTGCATTACGGACTTTATGGCGCCTATCAATCTGCCAGCGTTCTCGGAGGTTAGAATGATACTTCTCCTGCCCCTAATTGCAGAGATATGGAGGCTCGGAGCTATCGTTAATGTCCCACTGCACGGCCCAAAAGCAGACCCTGTGGCTTGATACATTTCATGCATCCTGCACCAATGGATCTTGGGGGTCTACGGGACCTTGTCGCCAGCACACTTCAACTTTCCAAGTGCGTTCGTCCTGTCCCTTACAAAAATTTCTTTAGAAAGTCTATAGACTGTCCGTGCACTTCTGTCTCTAGAGTCTATAGGCTCTATATAGACAAACCCTAAAGAACAGTCTATAGGTAATATAAATCCTGTAGACAGCTTATTGAAAATCTATAGATTTATGGCCATATAGTTTTAGTAGACTTTTGTCTGTAGACTATGAATAGACAAAAAGAAATATTTATAGGAAGGCAGCAGAGTCTATAAAATGTCTATAGACTGTCTATAGACTACTTTTGTAAGGGCTATTCCAACTGCAACAGGTTTGCGGCGCTCTGGCCTCCCGCTTACGTGCATGCAGCTTCCCGAGTGCGACGCTCCCTCTCGGCTTTGTCCAAGCCCGCCTATGATATGAGAGCTGTGTAATACTGGTATGGTTAGCTCATCGTATTTGCGTCGTTTCGCTTCAGCTTCGGCTTCTCGTACGACTGGATCTTGGCGTTTACGCCATCTCGCCTCGATATTCGCGGTCCACGCAGCTGGGTTTTCGCGCCCAGGTCGAAGCGCCTCTGCTTCGGCCGCCGACGAGCTGGACCTTTGCGGGCTAGGGGTTTACGTTTGCCATCCCGAGCGCGCCGTATGGCTTGTGCATCTCGTGGGTCCATGTTATCAGAAGTGGAATAGGGCAGACAAGAGTACTACGTCTTTCTATCCGGTCTATTTCCAGACGCACACACACACACACACAAACACAAGCACAAACACACAAACACACACATACACGCACGCGCACACACACATGCGCGCGCACACACATGCGCGCACACACACACACGCACGCACACACACACACACACACACGCACACACACGCACGCACGCACGCACACGCACACACGCACACACACGCACAGGCGCACAGGCGCACACACACACGCACGCACACACACACGCGCACACACACACAAACACACAAACACACACATACACACACGCACACACACACACACAAACACACATACACGCACACACGCACACACATGCGCGCACGCACACACACGCACGCACGCACACACACGCACACACGCACACACACACGCACTCACACGCACACACACGCACACACACACGCACACACTCTCACACGCACGCACACACACGCACACACACACGCGCGCACACACACACACACGCACGCACGCACGCGCACACACACACCAAATGCTCACCCGAATGACGCTGCGAATGTCAGCGCAAGCTATTCATCCGAAATGCGGTTAAACGGTGGTGGTGTCGAATACTACTTTTGCCTGGTAAGCAACACTTTTCAGAACTCGCGCGTCTTCCTTACCCGATGCGTGCTGAGGACGAGCCTTCCCTTTCGCTCCCCTTCTCTCGCACCTCTGCGGACGCCTGAGGATGCCAGATAAACCGCGCTGCGGTCTCGGGGAACGAGGCGTTAACAGCTCTCGCTGTAAAACTGTGGGTACGTGAACGACAAACACAAATCTGTGTCTGGGCTTTCGCACACAGGTTTTGTTCCATTCTCGATGCCGCCCGAAGGTGCAGCGAGCAAACTGGATAAAATTTGTTGAAATCGGTTAATATCAGAGTGCAAAGTTCTGGCGTATACCGTTGGTTAGCATGCTACAGTGAATGGCTAGATGGGGAAAACGCCTACCCTCGGCATGTCAGAAGCGAACGGAAGGCGGTTCTGAAATCAGAGTGCATCCGCTGTGCACACGTCTGAGCGCATTATTACCGCAGTCGCGCGCCGGCAATACGACATACCGAAATATGCGATAAACCGGGCGCCAACCCACCTGCATCATGTAACCGGTTTACGTTTACTTTTGACGGGAATTTCCTTTAATTTTCGCAGCCTGGCAGAAGACGTGGACCTGTACATCCTGCACTTTCCCAACTACGGCAAGAACTTCATCAAAGAACAACGCATCAGCCCCGATGTGTACATACAGCTGGCGTTACAGCTTACCTACTACAAGTGAGTTTTGACCGTGTTTCCACAAATGACGAATTGCTTCTTGCACTTTTCCCGCTTCGAACATATTGTACCGACGCGAGCGCAATTCCATTCATAAACGTCAGAAACCTCCCCAAGTACTTCAAGCTATTTTGGTAACAGAGCCGAGGCCACGACAAGTAGACGTGGCTGAATGCAAATTAGATCAGCTGATTTTACGCGACGCATGCTGCTACGGACTGACGAATTTCAAATAATTGCATCCCCGACCTCAAGTTTTTGAGAAATGCGCAATGAATCTCCCGGTTTAATTTTGCCCAAAACCCTGAAGCAGGTTTCTTTTCTCGTTTAAGTCAAGCCATGCTATTGCACTAGCCGAAAGCTGTGAATGTAGTAGATAACAGCAAGGGAAATGTTATCCCTCAGAGCCTGGTACGCAGCATTGTGGTGAAGGTATAAAAAAGGATGCCTGAAAGCACAGAGGGGCCAGTGCTCCTGAAATCAATCTTGACGAACGCAAGAATGGGCATATTTTATATTTTTCAAAATTTTCAATTCGAGGAGTAGAGATACCAAATACCTCGATGCATGTGTTTTACTTTAAAATCATTTATATACATGATTATACATGAGTCATGACGTGAAATTCGCGTACACCAGGTGAATAATTTATTTTTTTTTCACCTACCGTTTTGGTTCAGGTTTCAACAGCCGAACAACGGCTGTTATGTAGCACAGGATTTGAGGTCACATGAGCAATTCAGAAACTCCGATATCATCTCTGCTTGTTCATTTTTCACCATTTCAACTGTTGGGCAGGCTTGCGTAAGAGTTGACGTAAATAAAAGGAATAAAGGAACGACTATAATGTAGGTTTGTATGCCTCACGTGATCTCGAATTGTCCGCTATAATCTATAATTATAATTTATTTACCGATTGTTGGCTCCCCGCCGCGGTGGCTCAGTGGTTAGGGCACTCGACTACTGATCCGGAGTTCCCGGGTTCGAACCCGACCGCGGCGGCTGCGTTTTTAAGGAGGAAAAACGCTAAGGCGCCCGTGTGCTGTGCGATGTCAGTGCACGTTAAAGATCCCCAGGTGGTCGAAATTATTCCGGAGCCCTCCACTACGGCACCTATTCTTCCTTTCTTCTTTCACTCCCTCCTTCATCCTTTCCCTTACGGCGCGGTTCAGGTGTCCAAAGATATATGAGACAGATACTGCGCCATTTCCTTTCCCCCAAAACCAATTATTATTATTATTATTATTATTATTATTATTATTATTATTATTGTTGTTGTTGTTGTTGTTGTTGTTGTTGTTGTTGTTGGCACAGTCTACGTGGCTGTCCATGTTTCTAATATGTTGCGCTTCCGCAGACAGAATAATAATAATAATAATAATAATTGTTTTTTGGGGAAAGGAAATGGCGCAGTATCTGTCTCGTATATCGTTGGACACCTGAACCGCGCCGTGAGGGAAGGGATAAAGGAGGGAGTGAAAGAAGAAATGAAGAGAGGTGTGCCGTAGTGGAGGGCTCCGGAATAATTTCGACCACGTTGGGATCTTTAACGTGCACAGACATCGCACAGCACACGGGCGCCTTAGCGTTTTGCCTCCATAAAAACGCAGCCGCCGCGGTCGGGTTCGAACCCGGGAACTCCGGATCAGTAGCCGAGCGCCCTAACCACCGAGCCACCGCGGCGAGTCGCAGACAGAACGCACAACTAAAATTTGGTGTCTCCAATCCTTCAATGTAGCGCATACAGAATGCATATGTTCGCATTCGCTGAAGGTATAGAGCGGAATGATGCGACTATTTTTTTTTATCCTTGCGTACTCTGAATAGATGGTGTGAATCGTCCAACGAAGATATCAAAATTGCTCCTCATCCGCCGCAATGGTGACTGGATAGATGCGCACGCTGTGCGAGTGACCACCAGCGAGCGCTGATCTGTGAGGCGCACGGCTGTCAGCGGCCGTGGGGCAGATGCCCACAGCATGGGTGCCCGCATTAGTGCGCTACACCGGTTCGTCGTTCGTCGCTGCCAGTGCGCTGGCCAAGCACGAGCCCAACTTGTGCACGAAGAGCTTCTCGTGAATCCTGTTCCAGGCGGTATGGTGCGCCTTGTTTGCATATTCTTGACGCGGAATATCTGATAAGGCGTTTCAAAGCGAAAGCTTTACTGGCCGCGAACTTGCGATTTCGCCGTGGCGGTGCTCCGAGGAGGCACATGACGTCACAACGCGCACCTCGCCGCGAGCATTTCTCTCTCTCACTCGCTCCCTAGTCACTACTGCGCATGCGCCACTAGTAGCACCGAGCCACTGGTGTTCCGCCTGTGCGCAGCGCCGCGCCTTTCCTCAAAATAATAATAATAATAATTGGTTTTGGGGGAAAGGAAATGGCGCACTATCTGTCTCATATATCGTTGGACACCTGAACCGCGCCGTAAGGGAAGGGATAAAGAGGGAGTGGAAGAACAAAGGAAGAAAGAGGTGCCCGTCCCATACAAAAACGTCCTATGGGCGTCTGTGGAAAAAGCTGTCCATCTATGGCCTTTTATGAACGTCCATAAGCACCCACAGAGGTGCTTATTGCCAGCTATTGAAAAATCTATGCCACTAAAGCTATAGCTTTGGAACCATACAACTGTCTTAAGCTCTCTATAGAAAAATATATCAACCTCTGTATACAGCTATAGACAGAAATAGGAAAGGTCTATAGCTATTTGAGCCAAAATTCTATAGCCGGCCATAGGACATTTTTGTATGGGGTAGGGGAGGGCTCCGGAATAATTTCGTCCACCTGGGGATCTTTAACGTGCACTGACATCGCACAGCACACGGGCGCAAAACACTAAGACGCCCATCCAACTTTCAATTTTCAGTTCTCTCTTTCTTTTTCCCTCCCTCCTTTATCCCTTCATTTACAGCGCCGTTCGGGTGTCCACCGAGATATGTGAGAAGGTTACTGTGCCATTTCTTTTCCTCAAAAACCAAACAAAACAAGTGAGCCGACGGCGTTCATAGAGTTCATTGGCTCCTAGAGTTCATAGAGTTCATTGGATCGGGAACTTTGGATGCCATACAAATGCCCGCTTTCACTCTAGTAAACGCCGCTCTGCGGCTGTCGGCTAAAACTCGAGCCTGGCTTGAACGCAGTCAGAGCGAAGAGGGCAGAGTGGCTCTAGGCTGCCATGGAGGCGTGGTCATCGAGCGCATGTGAGGCGACCTCGGCTGGTTCTCATTCGAAACACTCGAGTGAGAAAGCAAGCACACCTTTTAACGCGACAGCGTTAAGGAGCTTGTGTCGCAGAAAAGCCGGTGTCTTCGGCGTCGGCGTCTTTTGCCGTGAGCGAAAAATGGCGCATCTCGGTGGACACATGAAGCGCGCCGTAAGGGAAGGGATTTTAACGCGACAGCGTTAAGGATTGATTTATTTATTTTTCCTTCCCTTACGGCGCGATCCGGGCGTCCAGCGAGAAATGTGACAGGCGTCATTTCCTTTCCTTAAAAGCAATTGTTCAATTCATTTTCCTTCCCTTACGGCCGGGTTCGGGTGTCCGCCGAGATATATGAGACATGCGTCGTTTCCTTAAATTGTCCAACGGGCCACGCGTACTTTTCCGTGTACTCCTCGGCAACGCTGCGACACGTTGTCGCGTCTAACTCTTAAAGACGAAGCTTAAGCGTCCTCCAATTTTTCCTATGGATTGTGGACGGAAATGGGTGGGCCAGTGGAGCCTGTCGGCACCTAAATGTACCCTCAAAGATATCAGGACAATGTCGTGCTCACGTCTACATGCATTGAGCCCAGTTTCGGCTTTTTCGCACACGGAGTGCAATGTGCGCCAGGTCTTCCCTTCTGTATCGCGCCTACAAATACGCCCAAGCCCCTGAGAAGCTCAACATAAACTGCAGAAGGAGTGCGCTGCTTTTTGTGGTTGTTCCTTACTGCACCGACAGCACTTTGACTCGTTCGCTTCAGACAGGAGTGCGCCGAATGTGTAAAGAGGAGCGGGAGAGCACCGAATATATTGTTACGATTACCATTCATTGCCCGAAATCGTCACCGCAACATTCAGAGGGCACTACTCTTCTCCAAGCGCTGGAGGGGTTCTACAAGGCACTATGTTTTGCGCCCGCAACACGGCGTGCCAGCGTCATTTGTGACGACGATTAAGGCTAATCTGACGCAGTGGTGGAGAGTAACGCTTGCATGGCAGACGACTCGCGCTGCGGCCGGGAACGATTTGCACGCGCAGTCCTAATTACGGCTCGGAGGCCTACTCGGTGCAGGCGTGCCGCGCCTGGCGCGTGTGCATCGAAGCACTTCAGCCAAGGCATTGTCGGCCTGCACCCTTTCCCCGTCTCCGCTTTCTACTTCCAGTAATCGTGTTTGTTTTTTTTTTTGGAAGGGGGGAGGGGGTTAGTCTCTAAATTGTTAAAAACCTTTTTATTGCCGGCTAGAGCTAAATGTGTGTGACCGCCTGAATCGAAGCGGAACGCCATATCAACATCAACACCATCGCCCTTGTGTCCATAGTTTCTTACTATTAACCAGAGGGAAAGCTGGCGGTTTTTTGCATAGAGCTTCCTCGAGACCACCTGTACCATCATGGGCGCTCTAAGCATCATGGGGCGGAGAGCTAGCGACTGCAGAACTACAACTTTTGACCAAAAAATAATAAAAAAATCGTTGCTCGATAATCAAGAATGTTCAATCATTCAATATTCTGTGTATAAATTGTAACAAATGAGAAGAAAAGCATGTAAATGCAAGGTTTGCTCAAAATAAGCGATGGATTGCTCTCCTATTGACCAAGCATTGCAGACCACAAAAGCCAGCATTTCGGGATTAACAAGCGCACTTTTAAAACGGAATATATTTTTTTGAAAAAATGTTGTCGCTTCAACATTGTAAAAGGTTTTTCCACGGCATTTCGAAAAACAAAAACCTTTTATTGGCGCCGTGTGTTGTTGCGTTTTCGCTACTATAGCTTTTGAACACTACTTTTACGCCGAAGTTGTCTGCGCACTGAGCTCCCCGCGCATACGGAATGGAACAACTTAGTAATGCCACTCTATGTTCCTGAAAAAAAAAAAAAACCTACTGTTCCGCACCAAGTAGCTCATCGCCCCAGGATGCTTTGCGCGTCCATGGAGGTACAGGTGCAGCGCCGCCAGCTTTCCCTCTAGTTAATAGTAAGAAACTCCATGTTGTGTCCATAGAGTTTCTTACTATTAATAGTAAGAAACTCTATGCTTGTGTCCATGGAGGAAAAAAACTTAGGAGGGAGCGTGACGTCACGCGGCCAGCCTTCGCAAGCTGAGTCAGTGCTGTGGCATGTTGCAAGTTGCGCGTCCGCGCCGTAAGTGTCGCCACGGTCGGAACGATTGCAGCGATCCTGGTATCTGGCAGCAAACGCGGCTGGAGTCAATGACACAACGCGTCTGCGCCGCCAGTGCCGCCGCGGGCAACGCTGCAGCGCAGTGGCAGCAGACGACAGCGACCGGCGCAAGCATAGCGAGCAAAGTTTTGAGCAATTTATGTTTTTACCGCCAACTCCCAGGCACCGCCACCGTCGCATTTCAAAATCGTCCCCATTGGCTCTACGGGAATGTCACACCCTTGGCTGAGTGTTTATGAAGTAATTTAATCCCCCATTTTTTCGCTCTCCGAGTCCCTAATGTTTTGGTGTCGGTACGTTTTAGTGCGCGCGTCTGCTCGGCCGCGCGGCCTACGGCGCGGCCGCCTGCTTTGGCGAGCTCCAAGCCGCTTTTTTTCTGGTTCGGTATGTGCGATCGTTCGGTGGTCCCGATGAAATTTATGAGATAACGTATTTTTGGTGCAACACGCATGCCATTCACCAAACTAACAGCGCCAGGCAGAAGCGTGCACATCTGGTACGTCTCGCGACGATGGCTTGCGCGGATTCAATACTTACTGAATAGAAAGGTGAAGCAACTCTTTTGTATGGCTCTCTCTCCGTACTTTCGCTTAAATTTTCACTGTACATCGGGAAACACGTAACTGAAGGTGTCCGCCTGTGATTACGCGCGGCAGTGTTGCCTTAGCATAGACACCTTTCCCCGTCTTCCAGCATAAAACGCGGGAAAGGATCTGCCGTAAATTGTTTGCATGGATTTTTAAGACACACCTGCTCCAGAGATGAAGAAACGAGGCAATCGCTCGCACATTACTGTGGATAATTACGATCCCAGTCGCGGCTGCCGCATGTGGTAGCGAAATGCAGAGGCCCGTGCATCGGTGCACGTTAACGATCCTCAGGCGGTCAGTTTATGCCTGAGGATCGTTAGTGGAGGGTTCATTTGAACCCTCCACTACGGTGGCACTCGTAATTTTGAGACGTTAAATAAACCCAATGAATCAGGCGATTGCTGGGATTATCTGTGCTGCTCTCAGTGAAGGGCATTGCGGAATTATACGCGCGCCGTGGCTAGTTTTGCTTCGCCGTCGCCGTAGACGATGCAAATATGTGACTTCTTTGATAGAATCAGGCGAGTACCCCCCCCCCCAAAAAAAAAAAAAAAGATGTGGTTTAGAACATTAATACTGGCGACCAAATTCCATTTGTGTGCGAAATTTGAGCTCGAACGATTCACCAGTTTAGCTCAGAGAAGCATTATACGGCGCGCGTATAATTGCGAAACGCATTATATGCAAAACTTGCGTGTGATCAAATTAAACCTTATGCTCAGATATACGTTGTGATGCAATACGAACCGAAACAGCAATGTGTGAGCAGTAAGCAAGACATTTTATTTCAGGACTATTATACACAATTTTGAGAAGTAAATATAAGCTGTACAAACATAAAACATTGTTATGCAAAAGAATAAAATGTATATTATGGGTGCTCATCGTTGAATAGGTTAAGCTTGAGCTTCCCTATCATTATACAGTTCTGAAGTGATTATCATTATTACACACAATGTAACACAGGCACGTAAGTACAATTAGATTTCCAGTAGCACTTGGGCTGTAGAAGTGCTGTGTGCTTAAAGAAAAACCAATAATAACATGCATTATGATGCATGTGTGGTTTGACGAGGGTAGTAAAAACAATAACATTGCTTGCCTGCACTTTTTATGAACTCTTGAACAATATACAACATTTAGAGTTAAAGAACATGCAACAGCCTCAACATGCATCCAAAGCTTTGCATGTTAGTGTGTACTGCAAGCATCATATGAAACACAAAGAAGACACTTTGTTCAAACACAACACACACACTTTGTTGAAACAAATTGTGGTAATCATGTAACACAATTTCCCTAACAGTTATTTGGTCAATGCTTGGTAATTAATATTGCTACGAGCAATTCGAAGGAGAACCTCCGGAGACGCGACGTAAAACTGTGGCGGTCCCTAAGTGGTTCGAGCGCCGAGCGGGAGAGAAACATCTTTCTCCACGGATGCAGGCGCTTTTTCTTCTTCTTCCACAGTGGCACGTATCGCTATTAACAATATTTATTTTTCACTGACCTCAAGACAGGAAGCAGCCGCAAGAAAACTGCCTTAGCGGCTTGACAGGGCTGATAGCCAATGATTTAAAGATGTTACTGCAGCATTATTTGTGCCCCATAGCACAGTATTGAATTTGCAATCATTTTTTTTAACTATTTACATTTGAATTGTGTCAGCTTTGTGTGCTTGTGTCGCACCTTTTCTAAGTGAAGTCGCTCTGTGGCCGTTTTGGCAAGATAATGCATCCTGATGTCTTGATATTTTTGTACAGTTGCCCTCACAAGGTGGGATGAGTGGTTTTCAAGGTGAAGGTTATCAATCATGTTCGTTCAGAACTCTATAAAGATCTTTACCTATAAATGCTGTCATTGCAGCTACTGTAACCTTATCTGCAAGCCCTCGTGACATCAAAGGAGAACAAGCTACGGCTCGATGCAGTTCTTTCTCACATTGCTGACAGATTGTGAGGACATCCTTTGAAGGGTAGATTAAGCCACCATGTGATTTCCTTCGAATCAGGGAGTAGGTTTTGTTATCATGACGTGATACGGTTAGTGCAGATACACACTCATGACACGTCAGACTGGCTTGTAGATTTCTTACTACAAATCCAGCAATGTATGAAACAACAACCTCTGCAGTTTCTGAAATTTTGCCTGGATCAGAGCAGTAAGCATGCTCTTCAACAATGCTCGGCACTCTTTCAACAGAAGGCACATTTTCTGTTAGGCTTTTGCGAGTGGTGGTCATGTTTATTACTTCTGTTGAAGATGGCTTCACAGATGGGCTCACGTAGAGAATACTAATGTGCTCAAGTGGAAGACAGTTTCCACTGGCAACATCTTTCACCTCATTTTGCACTATAAGGTGCTTGAATGCTGCAGCAAACTGCCATACAGTTGGATTATCATTGCAGCGCCCAAATGAACATATCGCTGCAAAAAACAGTTCAAGATGGTCCTGGCTCAATTTTTAAGTAGGCAGGTATGTTAATACTGCATTTCGGGTGCCCTGAACTAAATGGGTGTACAAGGAAATTACACTCTGCATGCAAATTAAAAAGCCAATAAATCCTGTCTTTCTGTTTGTTTTTGTGATCAGTATTTTTTGTGCTGGGTCTTGAATAGAGGAAAAGTATTCCTTTGCTTTTTGAAAGTATGTGGTAACAGCAGCCACATTTTCAGGGCACAGTGGCTTTTTCCAGCCTCTTTGTTTCAGGTGTCGTGAGTTGAGAATGTCAAACACATTGTTCACTTATCTTACAAACTCCTCTGCGGCTGCAGAATCTCGCAAGCTTGTTACGTTTAGTGCCCTGCATTCTGCAATAGCATCTGCTACAGATGTGCTGAATACCTGTGCTGCAAGGGATACTTTCATTGGCTGAGATTCCCAGTTGATGTGGGATTGTCTCAGTTTGTTTGCCAAATGCAGTCCCTCTGAGTATTGCAACTCGTGCAGCTGTTCGATGTGCCTCCACATTATTAGGCCTCCATTGGCATTTTCCAAAACTTTTTGTGTCACATAGTGTGTTTCTAAAAAGTTTAAGCATGTGGCAAGCATCCAATAAAACAAATATTGGTTGATTTGTCACAGGGTGAGGAAAAGCAGCGTTCAGCTCTTCCAAGCCAAGCTTGCAACCAAGGTTGCGCAACATAGAAAAATTCGCAGCTGCACCATCGCAAGTTAAACTTACTACATGTGCGCCCTTTTCGTGTGCAAGAGAAGTAGCCTGGAGGACAATATTGCTCCGTTGCTCACCTCCTAGGCCATCAACAAGAAAGTACCCTAATGGTAGCTTCCATCTCCCATTGATTGCCACCAGCAAAGCAACAGAGGAGTCTTTAGCAACGAGGAAGCTGTCATCGTTCACTTCAGTTCCCATGTCCACATGCCCATGAAACCTTTTACCGTCCCATTCGACATGTCGCCTAATCGCCATTTCGTCTACAACCAAGTTGCAGAGTGTAGAATGGCCTAGATTTGAATTTTCTTCCACTTTCATTTCAAGTGCAGCCAATGCTTCATTAGAAAAACCAGGAGAGCCATCAATATGCTCAAGCCATTTTGACAATGTCTTTGGGTGAGGCAAACATGTGTCAAAAACAGCCCTGGCATAGTTATATGCCCTGGGGGAATAAAAATGCAAAGTTAATGCAAACGCTCTTAACTCAGGAGAGTACGCCATCGAATGTGGTTAGCCTGATTTTTGAATAATATGTGACGCATCAATAGGTTTTCTTTGGAGCCTGCAAGGCTTTGGAGTGCAGCAATGTTTTCCTCAATCAGAATTTTGTTTTTTGATAGATCATCAATCACACTTGAAAGGTGAGCAACCTTGCGTTGAAGACGGTGCTGCGCTTGCTGCAGTCTTTTAATTTTCTTTTTGGTGGAGACATGGATGGCAGCGTAGTGCTTCACCTGATGATGCAGGAACGCCTTTTCAGGGGTATCCTTCATTGCTGGAGGCTGTCAATAGCACATACAAATATCAAGAATTTTCTCATTGCACTTTATTGATATGTTGAAGACATGATTGCATGTATCACCCCAAGTTTGAGTATACGCAGGCAAAAAGGTAACAGTGAGCAGTTTTTTTTACCACAAAAACCTGAGCTCATGCAAAAATATGGTGAGAATTCAATGGTGGTTGTGCCATGAGCACCACTTGGCTTATGAAAGCAAACATTTGAGACTAAAGTGCTTCTCACAGAAAGCCTGCTAGGAAAGGTGATGGACATATTAAAATACTAGAGCAGTAACGACTTGTAAAGTAATGTTTCCCAGAACTTCAAAATATTTTTTCATAACTTTACATCTAATAAATGCTTTTCATAATCAAGCAAAGCATAATAACAGGCAAAGCTGTACGGTAGGCAGAATAGGTCTGGAGGAATGAGCTTCCAGTTATTTATACTTCATATAGTTTTTGCAGTCGGCATGCGATCAGAAATTATAAAGTACTCCCTGTCACCTCAGTGTTGCCTTTCAAGAACTTGTAATACGTAGTAGGGGCACTCACAGCCTTCCAAGTTACTTCATTAGTCTAAATCTGATTTTTGTGTTCAGTGGCCACATAGCTGCATTGCTTTATTTTGCGATAATTTCAGGCTTGGAACAAATGCACATTCCATCATATTTGTATTTAATGAAATGTGCATCATAAGCGATTGTGGCATGTTTCCGAAGGCCAGAGGAATGGAACAAAAAGTATGGGGAAGAAGAACTGCCAGATTTTTTCTCTGCATTTGTTTGAACACCCAGGCTTCAAGAATAACTCTTGGTTTATAATGTAAAGCCTCACTTTTGCTTAGGTCTCAAAACGATATATAATTTTCATGACAGAGCTATCTATGAATTGTGAAGCGCAACCTCACAGAACCTCCTTCACTTTCCGTTAATACAGAAAACTTCAAAATCCAGAAACAATTTGATTGCAACATTCAACATGTAACATCCAACTGAAAATTTTCAAACTATAATGTTCCTGAAGTAGTTAATGATCCATTTTGTGTACTAAACAGGGATTACAGGGGTCCCACTTTCTTCCACCTGTTGCTTTGAGTGAAAGCAAGTAATGTCTAGTAGCCGTCTCACCATGCCTGCTTTCAATGCTTTTGTTGTGAGTGCAACCCTCCTGGCTTGCAGAGACGGTCCCGCCGTGGCTTGTGCATTTCCAGTGCATTCTCGTAGATCGGCCACCTGGACATGAACACACACCCATTGTGAGGACACACAAAAGCAAGTCAACTTGACCTTTCTGCTCAGAATCCTACCAAAAAACAACAAGCGCATGAAGCTGCAGACCACAGCCTTAAAAGAGATCAAGAAAAATAATCAAAATTTAATCCATTACTTAGGAAATAGGAAGGTTGCAAAAGTGGGTTGTGCTCATTGGCCTACTGGCATAGGCAAATAGTGTAGCATATTTTTGCATAATGCAGAAGTGTAAATGAAGCAGTTAAATTTTTTTTAAACTCACTGCAGCTTCGCGATCACATTGGTTACGGTCAAAGGGCAGCTGCCTGTGGCAAGGCTTCTTTTGCATCGGAGGGGACACAGGAATTGGTATTTCCTCTTCGGCAGATATGGTTTCTGAAGAACCAGTTTCCCACTCCATCAGGACCTTTTGTTCCTTCAGTTGTTCTGCTGCCATCTCCTCTGGCGAAACACTGTGTTGCTCTGCAAGCGGCGGAGCAGTAGTTGTGCCTTCCGAGTCGCTTTGTGAGGGACCAGCAATTTCAGCAGCATTGCTAGCATCACACAGATACTGCACCTGCAGCCATAAGAGCAACAGAATCAGCTAATATCAAAGAATTTAGAATTGAACTGCGAGTGCAGACATTCTTGTTGGTCTCTATGTATGCCGTATAAAACGCATTTGCGAAATCACAAAAAACTGGCCTAGCTACTGTAAGTTTGGATGGCTTCGCCACATAAAAGTGCTGTTTTAAGCATTTCTACGCTGGTATTTTTACCTATTTTTTGACTGTGCAATGTTTTTAAGCTACTTGTTTCAGCACAAGATAGCATACAGTGCAACTTACTAGCTTTAAACTAACTGGAAGTGGAAAATAAGTACAGTGACAAGCAATGCAAGAGCATGGTGAGTGCTACAGAAAGTGTAATTCTAGAAAGGTCCGAAATATGCTTCCTTGTGCATGTGTGTTGCGTTCATGAAATTGCATTAATTGTTACAGTCCTCAAAGAAATTTGCTGCATTGATTAGACCTTTGCAATGCCCTCAGAAGAGGCCAATCATGATCTCACACTCCCTAAACAAATTTGCACAGGTTTACATACTGGTTCATTTGAAGGCTGCAGGCTTGTTTGTATAACATCCTCTTCATGCAGAACTTCTTGTTCACTTGCTGTTGCTGCAGCTGCTGTCGAAGCTTCTCCTGTGTGTGTCTGCACAGAAGAAAATAAGCACGTAATAAGACAACACGTTTGCTGTTATGGCATAATGAAACATGCTTTGATTCGTGCTTCAGAAGTGACATTACACAGTGTGGCAGGTTCTTAAATCAGAATTTGGAGCAATTTTTAGAACTGAACATTTTCTATTTGGAGCATTTTAGAGCTGAGGAACACTGAGTTTTAAGCGCTAAAATTTCTAATCTGGAGCACTTCGAGGCAGTCGAACGTTGACATGGAAGCATTCTGCACGTCTAGGGTAGTTTCCAAATCTCTTTGATTGGCAAAAATGCTAGAAAATTAAAAGTATGATGTACAGTCAGGGTCAAAAGTGAAACGAAGCCGATAGCCCCGCTATTAATCGGCGGCTGAAGGCCACACTAGTGGAGGTGAAAGGGAAAATTTTGTTCTTTCATCTCCACAAGTGTGACCTCCAGCCGCCGGCTAATAGTAGAGCTATCGGCTTCGTTTGAGTAACATGTGGTCTAGAGACTTTTGACCTCAACTATACATTTGAGCCCTGTTATATCGAACATGACTGCCACGCTTCGCTTGTGAATTGTACTCAGAAATTCGCAGCAAGTGGACTGATCATGCTTGATAGAAACACCAGCAGGCCGGATTTTATTCATTTGCAATGCCTCCCGCTTCTGCTTTGGTTAAGGTACACTGCGAGCATCACGCTTATTGCAACCACAGGGCGATCGGTGTTGTGCGTTCAGGCCTAAGGTATCCCACAATGAGAAAGTCTGCTGTCAGCCAGACACGAAATCTGTACCTACAAATGTGGTCATTTCTGCATCTGTGGCATTTCAATTTTTTTCACAATGCAGTCTTTGCTCAGCGGTAACCGGTGTCATCCTTTTGCGGAAGATCACGCCATCGTTGCATGCAAGTGCAGTGGCAAGAGCAGCCAGTTTTCGTGCACAGAAAACACCTCAATATTCAAGGTTTAGTATCCCCCTATAATCAATCAATTTAATTAAGGGCCAATGCGCTTTGGCAGGCACCGAAGTCGTTTTGGGAAACTTCTACGTAGCGCTAATTATTGCCTGTGAATCGCTACTGTTAATTCTGCTCTTGGCCGGGAGCGACACCGGCTGGGAGCTCGAGGTTATTAATGCGAAAGCATTTCTTGC